>NW_024506993.1:11364255-11627125 GCF_017590055.1 Onychostruthus taczanowskii
AAATAGTGTGAAATACTAGCCCAGCTTTCTCTTGCAGAGAGGACTTGAGAGAGGGGAGAACTTCATTGGGAGGAAGTTTCTGTCAAGAGCATCTTTTGGGTGTGGTTATGTGGAGGCAGAGACTGTCGCCCTCTGGACATTTTTATTTTTCAAACCCTTGGCTGCCTGACAAATGTGCTTTCAATAGGAAAAAGCTAGGCTGGCAACAAGTGGCTTGTACTGATAAAAAGGTAAAAGAGAGTGCTATTGTGAACACCAGCGCAGCTCTAAGGAGTGTGATGTGGGAATCTTGGTGGAAAAAGGGCAAATGAGTGTGAAGGAGGTTTTGTCGCTCTGATTTGGCATTCAGTGCTGGCAGTGGATATGTGCTTGCTGCAGTGGAGCAGGTCAGCTGTTCCTGGAGTTGGAGACAAATTACAAAGCGAAGCAGCAACCGATGTCCTTGGATTTGTGCTTCTAGAGACAATGTTCAGCTCTTCACAGTTCTGTGGGCAAAGAGACTTGTATTAATCCTAACATCATCTCTGAAATACCTTCTTTGAATTTAACCTCTGTGCAGCCTTGCAGGTTAATTCCAGTCTGACTCATGAAGCAGTTACTCAGTTCCTGGAATAAATCCTTTATATTTGTCACATTATTTGCTCTTTGGCTTCCATGAACGTACAGGTTGAGTGCAGAGAGTTTCAACTGAAAGGTGAACCACAGGAGTGCATCATGCTTTCCTGCATGACTCAGATATTCTGCCTGTTTTGAAAATGTTTGTACAAGCAAGATTTATCTTAGGATGGTTGCCACAGGGTCCTATTGTCATGGGTCCTCGTAAATCCATAGCTCTGTGACAGAAACAAAAGGAGGAGGAAAAGTCTGTCTTGCAGTGTGAGCTGCACCTTCTGCACTTTCAGGCTTGTGTAGTGAAAAATATGCATGTGTTGGCTGGAATGGTTTCCCATTTTAAGTGTAGCAGAATGCTTTCCTATCATAATGGGCTTGTCCTTTATAATGATACTTTATCAGTTAGAAAAATTAATTCCCTCTATTTCAAAGTTTTTAATGTGTCTTTCTCATTATTTGCCTTGCTCCTTCGGCTTTGCTTGCTGGTAATCATGGTGCATGATGTTCTGGTTTTGTTCCTAGACACTTTGTTCACAGGTGTTGTGGGTTGCTGGATAGTGAATTTTCTTTTTGTACTCATTTTCTTGTTGTGCCCATTCCTCTCCTGGGGGCTGAGGCCATCATGTAGCCAGCATGCTTAATTTCTAGGGATGCCTGTCGCGTAATAACAACATGTTACTAATTGTTTGCATATTGGTGTGGTCTAAGAGTCCCCAAGGAGAAACACATCTTGCAAGAGCAAGAAGTGAAAGCAGGGTAAGTTATCAAGATCTTTATCAGTGCATCTCTTCTGAAGCCTGAATGGAAGAGAGAAAGCTTATCTTTCAGCATCTTTTAAAAGTGTTGGGTTCTTTCCTCTTCTTCCAGCAGGATAGGAAGAGCTTTGTCAGAGCAAGTACATTACCTGAGTGGTCAAAGGGAAGATCTTTGTCACCATCACTTCACAGATCCTTCTGCCTTTCAGAAAAAGGATAGGATATTGTGGAGATGAGTGCCAGTAAGCAACTACAGGAACTGTGAGAAAATGGTATTAAATTTGTTGATGGCCAGGAATGACCCAGATTGTCCCTTGGGGAGCTAGACGCTTTCAAAAGCAGCAGTTTTGAAAATGGTGGGGTTTTAAATCTATGAGCAATATTTGAGTGGAAACAACACATTGAGTTACTGAGCACACGCCAGGTTTGCAGTAGCTCAGCGGCACACTTAACCACACTGCTGAAGGAGTGTGCAAAGGAGGAAAAATGGACTTGCCCATGGGTGAATAGGAACATCTGATGTGATTCATTTAATGGATGAGACCAGTTCTGTGGTGGTTACCTTTGCCTGGGGAGGCAGTAAGTTAGTACAGAAGTAACAGAGTATTCCTGTCTGGAAAGATTCCTGGGTAGAGGATAATTTATAGACAACACTGGCACTTTTTTCACTTAATCCTTTGCAGATATCCATAATACTAGAATTTGTTTCAGAGTTGTGCCTATGGACTGTTTTCAAAGTACATGTGACAGAAATACTGTCCCTTAAATTTTCTGTTGAGTGGTTGCATGGTGCTGCTATGAATGAGGTGGTAATGAAGGTGCTATGAAGGTGGTAAAATTTAATTATTTAAAATTAAATATCACCTTGGACAGATAGACTCCTCCATCTAACTTATTTCTAGGTATAGGATGTTTCATTGTCTTACTAGGGCTAATGGTGCATCTGCAGTGACAGTGCAATGCCAGTAACACCCTGCATCAGCCAGGTGCTTTCTGGGAGACTGAGGTGGGGTTTGCAGACTGATAGGGGCACCCTGTGAGTAACAAGGCCACACTCTGAAATCTGACTGAGTGCTGCCTGCACGTACAAGCAGTGACCTAGGCTGTCTGCAGAGCTTTGTGACTCTAGCTGGGAGAAGTGGTGGATGTCACTCCATCATCTACTGTAAACATGCAGACGCCACAATTACTGTTTTGCCTGCTTTGAAGTCTGAACATGAATTTGTTTGGTTCTGCTTGGCTGCTGATGGTATGCTAAATACAGTAATAATACAGAGATGAAGGCAATCAGGTGAATAAAAGTGCACAGCACATTCACTAGTTAAAATGCACTATTAAAGAGGAATAGAAAAGATGCATTCGTTTATTGGCTCTTGTTTAGTTTTTGAGTAAAAGAGTTTGAGAAGCTTAGTGGGGGAAGGGAGGTCTTACTGGCCATTAAAGAGAAATACCATTTCTGTTAAATAATGCTGAGAAAAGGATGGTGATGTTTCCCAACATTTCCCAACTCAGCATATGGATTAACACAGCACAATAAATTGGTCATAAAAGTGTATCAGGTAAGTTGCAGAATCTGCCTTCTTGCCCATAGGAAAAAAAAGTTCTGTTCACTCACCAGCAAAAGAATGGCTTACTCCACGTGACTGGGTAGTAGAATTTTGCAAGGTTTGAGTAACACCTATGGTTATTATTTACATTATTAAATTTAAAATGCAGACATGCTTTTGAGTCTTGCAAGTGTGTGGACAGCTGGTCTTGATTTTTCTGAGGTTGTGTAACAGTCACCTGTGGGGGAATCAGTTTGTCAGCAAGGCAACCAATACACCATTTTATTTATTGGATACAAAAATAAATTAAGAATGTTGCTTAGGTTGCAAAATCAAGAACTTGAAAGTTAGGAAATACCAGATTTACAGTTGCTTATGCAACATTAATTCTGTTCCCCTGTGCCTCTACCCTGTGCACTTAATAAGGTAAGGTTCCTCTGAAATTTTTTTGGATGTGGTCATGTTAAGACAATATCATGGAGCATATCAAAGAGGAACAGGGATAAGATTGTATGGACATCTGGCATTTCTTAACTTCTTAAGTGCCCAATTCTGCAACTTACTTTCATATAAAACCTAAGTTATTTAATTTCCTAGGTATTTTTAAAGTCAAAAGATGAAGTAAAACTAAACCTCCATATTGCTGAAGCCATCCCTTTACTGTGCACCTTCACTGGGGCTGCAGTTGTCAATATCCAGTGTAGCACAGGCTTGTGTGGCTTGGTAGCACAAACCTTGTTAGCCAAATGGCAGAAGGAAGCTGTTACCTGACAGAGGAGGTGGCTTTGGCAGCAGATCCACACACTGGAGTTGGAGATCCTCAGGGGAGGGGACAGACTCAGGGTGTTTGAATGTCTTGAGAGATTCAAATCAGAATTTGCTCTGACAGAGCAAATCTGTCAGAGACAGTTCTCTCTTCTTCCTCAGCAGCAGTTGCTTCAGGCAGCTCTTTCCAGGCCTGTCCTGTCATTATTGCCTCCTTCCAGTGAGGGTTTTGTAAGCCTCTGCTCCTCAATTCCCCCCACCTTCCTCAAGCTATTTGTGGGCACTTTCCTTTAGAAAGAAATTTAACTTACTGTGGCTATAGCTGACCTCCTACTATGTGCCAGGTCTGTGCAATGTTCCAAATGAAACTTGCCATGTCCCACTGATGCCTCCTTTTGGATGTTTAAGATTTAAGAACCTGAGATCACCACAGTTTAAAAATACTTTAAAATAGTTAAGAAATTGCCTGTGTGTTTTTAAGTCACGGAGGTACCACCAGCAAATCCTCCTGGCTGCTCAGAACCTTCTCCAGGAAGAGGAGTCATCTTCAGCTTGGCAGTCCTCTCTGTGTCATGCTTCCAAAGCCTGGTCAAGACCTGCACATACCAGCTTGTGGTTTGGTTTTTATTCTTGGATAGTAAGGATCACAGGGTTTTTAATCTGTGTAGCAAGCCAGGGCTGGCTGGTCTGGAGATGGGTGGTGTAGGATGGAGTAACAGTCTTGAGCCTCCACTTCCCCATTTCTGTTGAGGTTGCTTTTTCCACATAATGGGAATGCAGCATAGATTAATAAAAAATGAAATCATGACATGAACCAGTTTCTTCTGACTTGATAAAACTAATGTTTTCATTCAGACCATGTCAGGAATTCAGTGCCTGTGTTTGTTTTGGGATTCAACCCTTCTAAGCTTTGAACAGAGATGAAGGAAACTTGCTCTATAAAGGTGCACTGTGTATGTGCCTGGAGAATGCTGTTGGTAGGGTTTTTAGAACCTAGAGCAGTCTGGTTGTGCACCTCTCACTCATTGTCCTGATTCAGTACTCAGCACTCTATTTTTTATTTTTGCTGCCCTGCAAGGTTTTACCAGGCTCTACTGGTGGCACAATGCTCTGCAAAGAGAAGGGCATTTTATGGCTGCTTGTTAAATGTTCCCAAACTCAATTGTCCCTTTATTCAGAAAGGCAGAGAAAGGAAAATGGTTTTTGTATATAAGAAACGTAGGCTGCTGAGAGATGGGACAAACATTTAAAAACCAAGTTAATGGATATGTGGAGAAGTTAATGTGCTGCCTTCCATTAAAACAGCAGTAATGAGATGTGAAGCAGAAGGCTTCCAGTGCTGGAGGGAGTTGCAGAAAGAAAAGTCTTTATGCTGCTGTAAGTAAGCTCTTGAGGAAAAGCTGTGACTGACCAAATATTCATTCTTTGTACCAAGTTGTTCAGCTAATTC
Source organism: Onychostruthus taczanowskii (assembly GCF_017590055.1). Taxonomy (NCBI): domain Eukaryota; kingdom Metazoa; phylum Chordata; class Aves; order Passeriformes; family Passeridae; genus Onychostruthus; species Onychostruthus taczanowskii. Next base: position 11,369,385 of record NW_024506993.1, read on the forward strand.
TCAATAACCAGCTATAAGCTAAAAGTCTTTGCAGAGTCAAAAAAGCTGGAAACTTGGTCATTGGTGCAATCCTCTCAGTTCCTTTCTCCTTCACCCTTTTTGTGGCCTCATGTACCATCATTTTCTCAATGCATGAAACCTTGTTTCAAAAGAGAACAGGAATTTGCAGCCTCAAAAATATTCCCATTTCTGAACCAGAAATGGAAAGTGCTTGAAACTGTTTTCTAGAAATAAATGAGCTGTCACTGATCATGATGAAGATGTCTCAAGTGTACTTTTTCTGACGTACAAAAAAGTAATAAAAATGCTTTGTATTTTCAGTATTAGTCACAGGTTCTTTTTGTTCTTTTTTTCTCTCCTGTTGTTTTTCTTCTTTAGTTCCAATGAACCTTTTATGAGTTTGCTCAGAATAATCCTTAGGCCTTTAAAAAAATTTTCTTTTTAAACTCATGTAACTTTTTATTAAAGCAGAAAAGGTTATTCCTTCTCTTTCTGTCTTTTCTAGTATTTAATATTCAGTGTTTTTACTTTGTCTTAAGCCTTTCCTTACTTCCCTCTCATACTGGCACCACTTTTTTCCTTGTGTGTTTCTGTTCTGGTCCACTTTTTTTTTCCCTACAGATACATTATGAGATGAGAGTTATTTGCTCTCAAAATATGTGATGGATTGTTTGTGAAGGTGTTCAGGTGACAGTTATTTCTAAATGATCCTAAAAAGGAGGCTTGTTTAACAGGCTGGACAGTAGAACTTGCTGTCCTGCTCAAAGGGGCATCCTGGAGTTTGTTTTTCCTTGGAATTAATACTATGGTTTGCACCGAATTCCAACACTTAACGTGAACCGTGGGTTTGCAAACAGTCTAAGGCAGGGTAAGTACTGAAGAGATGAGGAGTGCAAGTTGGTTATTTTTTTTGTGCTAACTTCTTGGTTTCAGCACAAGGGTTATGTGCCAGAGATGCACATACTTCACCTACGGTTATAAAGCACTGTTTACTTTTTTTTGTGCAAACACAAAAGCCAAGTGGGAAGGGATATTTCATAAACTCAGTGCTATTGTGTCCTCTGGTCTAAGCCATAAAACAAGAGTAACAGAGACATTCCCTTTGAACTTGAAATCCTTTTCTAAGCTGCTGATCTAACCTAAGTGAGAGGGGGAGACTATACCAGCCAGAAAATTTCTCTTCTGGGTATTTTTCCCATCCTGCCCCTTTTCTTTTTTCAACGTCCTTAAGTGAGTTTGATACTGCACCTCTGCCCATAAATTTAAAAAAATATTATCGTAATGTAGGTCAGTGAACTGAAACGCCACTGTACACCATGGGGGATTAAAGTCAGAGAGGCAGCCCTCTCCCACTCCTACTAGGTCATATGACAATATAAACAAGAAATGCAAGGAGCCTTCAGCTTTTTCTTGCCCTAATCCTTTGTTTATGCAGCACTTAAACTGACTTTTGGGGTCGTCTCTGTCTGGCATTAAAGCCCTAAAGCTTTTTGAAGTTTCCCTGAAGTTAATAAAATTAGTCTGCCCTCATTGCTAGGCCCCTTGCTGCTGCTCCAGAGCAGACTGCGGATCCCTTACTGTCTTTGTGGCGTTTGGCTTTGTAAGTTCATAATATTTTATACCAAAAGAAAGACTGTTTGAGAGAAAAGCAGAAAGCTCTCCCGAAAGGCTGTTCAGCTAATAGGCAAAGTGATTGCCATTGTAGATGTTCTGAGAACTCAAAGGGGATTAACTTAAAATCCCGCGATTGGAGGTAAATTGCTGGTAAAGTAATTGGAAGTGTTGAGTTTCAGTTAGAGAGAACAACATGCATTTCTTTCCCTTTTTACAAAGCAAAGCTAAACCAAAAATATAATTTTTCTTTTATTATTTTCTAATGCAGTCTTAAAGTTGAGAAAATGAGCTTTCCTTCATAGCAATTCTCTGCTACACTCATTTATTTTAATGCAAAGACTGATCCAGTTATCTTAGTTCCTGTTAGGACAGGCATTTTCTAGTTATTTTGTCTTTGTCAGGGATAAACTGGTGATAGGCTCACTGGAGGGCAAGGATGGCACAGGATGGGGTGTGTAGTATTTAGTGTGTGAGACAGAGACTTGGGGTCATAGAGGTTTTATTCCAAACATCCAGTCAGGCAAGTCACTGATCACTTATTATCTCAGCACCACTAAAGTGATTTTGTTCCTAATGGCCTGTAGAGATGCCCAAGGAATCATAGTGATACCTACAGAATGTATTCATTGGTTAAAGGAGGGATTTTATTTTTTTTTTTTAACAAGTTGAATTAAGAACTGGCTGGATGGCGGGACCTAGAGAGTGGTGGTGAGTGGTGCTGCATCCAGCTGGCAGCCAGTCACCAGTGGTGCCCCTCAGGGATCTGTGCTGGGGCCAGTTCTGTTTAATGTTTTTATTGATGACATGGATGAGGGGATTGAGTAAATTTGCAGGTGACACTAAGCTGGGAGCATGTGTCGATCTGCTGGAAGGCAGGAGGACTCTGCAGGGAGACCTGGAATGGTTGGATGGATGGGCAGAGTCCAATAAGATGAAGTTTAATAAGTCCAAGTGCTGAGTCCTGCATTTTGGCTACAAAATAATCAGTAACCCCCTGCAATGTTACAGGCTGGGAGCAGCATGGCTCCCAGGCAGAAAGGGACCTGGCGGTGCTGGTGACACCTGGCTGGACATGAGCCAGCAGTGTGCCGTACTGGAATTGTCTTCCCCAGGGAGGTGGTGGAGTCACCATCCCTGGATGTATTTAAAAACAGACTGGATGTGGCACTCAGTGCCATGGTTTAGTTGAGGTGTTAGGGCATGGCTTGGACTTGATCTTAGAGGTCTCTTCCAGCCCAGTGATTCTGTGACTATTAGAGTGAAAAGAACAGCACAGCTGGAGTCCTTGGTTACTCTCCTGTACTGAATGTACAAGAGCAAGACCCTAAAAAACACATTTCTTTATAAAAGATAAGGGGTTTTTTTTTAATTCAGAGGTTTTAAGTGAGTGTGGCATAACTGAATGCTGATAGAGTTTGTTTCTGTTCTAATACTCAATTAAAGGTTATCATTGCTGGTTTACTCTAAGGTACTTGATGCCTGTAACACTTGTTCACAGAAGTCACTGGAGTTTTTTTTGACAGCCTTGCTGGGGAGACTCTAAACTGAGCCATGCTAGCCTGGTATGATTGCTCGTCCTGTAATTCCATTTTTAATTAAGTTAAAGATAACTTTGAAGTGCTCTTGGAAAAATAAAAGATGCTTAGAAAGATGTTGGCCTTTAATGTTGGCTTCCTGTGCCATTTGAGGGATAACTGCACAAATAATAGATATATTACAGATCCTCCCTGGAGCATATTGTACCATCTGTATTTCAAACACAGGGGAAAGAAACATTAGCCAGCAGTGGACAAGAGAGATGAACAGTTTTAAAATTCTTGTTTTAGGAATAAAAGATTTGTAGGATGAAGTAAGGTTTTAATTTCTCCAGCCACTGCAACTGGAAAAAAAATTTGGTTTTGAGAATGTAAGTGCTTCTTCAGGTTGGAATTAACAGCTTCTTTTTCTTCTAGTCTAGCCAAAGAAAGGGAGGTGTGCCTGAAAGCTTATCTCCCCCCTCAACCTCCACCTATTATCAGGGGCTCTAGAAAAAGACATTATTCAGTTTTGCATTTAAGCCAGAAAGTTGCTGCGCAGTGATACTGCCATCAATGCTTCTCAAGCTGTTTTGAAGCAGTGGGAGAGCACAGACACAACAAAAAACCATAAATGTGTCCTTTTGGGGAAAGATGAGGAGTTTGGGCAGTGAGTGTTGTTGAGGCATCTGAGTGTTTCTGCACCCAGCCCAGAGCAGAGCTGCCTGTCCTGCTGTCCTCTCCACGTGGCAGAAGCAAGAAGGGCTGTAGATATTTCTCATCCTGCACCTGGTCTTGGGCAGGGGGAGGTCCTGCCTGTGCTCTCCAATACTGCACAGCCCTTTCAAGACTCTTTATAGCTGAGCAAGTAAGTTCTGTTTAAAATAAAACAAAAATGAAATTTCTGATGCTAGATTTACTACCATCCTGAGATTGGCATTAAAATGGAGGTATATATATGTAACAAAAGAATAATAATCCTAGGGATTTGAGTCTTTATATGCATTATAGTTTATGGAGGAGGCTTCAGGGAAGGAGAGTTGCTTAAGAAACTGGAAATACTTTGAGTCATCAATATTTTGAGTTCATTTAAACTGAGTAAAGGGGAGTGTTCAGAACTGACTATAATTCTTTACTGTTCTAAGTCACTTTGGTTCCTGAGATGTGAAGAAAAGCTGCAACTTTTACCACGAGAAATAATATTGGAAAGATTGAAGTAATATCCCCGTATTTATTCTGATAAATAAATGCTCTTTCTGTGTCTACAAGGCAGAGTAACTGCAGGCATTGGGTGTACAAGGATATTCACACCTACAGGATTAGGCTCACTTGACTGCACCTTATACTTTGTAATGCCTAAGGGAGGGTTGTTTATCTTGCCTCACCCACCAACCTCACTGCCTCTTGTTCCTGATAGCTTAATTAACAATTCAACTTGGAATGGTTCTTCCCACTGGGTTACAAACCTTGAAATTAAAATTGGATATAGTGGTCATAAGGCTCTTGGTTTAACAGATCAATATGTATGTAAAGGTGAGTATTTAAAAGGCTCTTTTTAGAAGCTATGTCATTTCTTTGGAAGTGTAGCTGTTGGAATGCAGGTCTGGAGCTAAGAGAAAGAATGTTTATGTAGGTGATAATGTACTTAGCTGTAGAATAAATAATGGAATAAACTTTTTGTCAGCATAAGTACTTCAGTGACTTTCATGGAAAGGTTTCAAAGCAGAAAAAATATTTTAATTAACTGATCTTTACAGCATGTTCTTATGTAGGTTTTATTATTCTTATATTTTGATAAGGGAGGTAGAAGCAGAAATGTGTTAGCTCATAAAATCTTCTATGGTTTTAGACACAAATTGCCTTAAACTCAGCAGTTTAGATGACTCACCCAGAGTTTTGCTCATCTGGGGGTAAATGGTTTGTCAAAGGTGGAGTGGTAGAAGTTGCCAAACTTAGCATGTAACATGGATAATTTCCTGTCACTTTAGCTTGTGGGGTTACAAATCCCTATTTTTTTTTTTGCAGGTGATGGACGATTACAATGTGATTGGTCGTTCATTGTTTAAAAAGGAAACAAACATCCAGATTTTTGTGGGTCTGAAAGTGAAACTGTCAACAGGAGAAGATGGAATAATAGATGGTGGTTTTGGACAAAGTGGTAAATTCAAAATCCGAATTCCAGGTAGGTGTTAGCAGTTAACTAATAACAATCTATGTCCACTGTAGAGGAACTTCCCATGCTGCAAGGTGAAGTGCTACCAGTGACCTGAAGTTTTGAAACCAGCTCACAGCCAGCTGGAGCAGTGATCTGGTGGGGACTGTACCTCTTGTAATTACATGATGGTGGCTGTGACTTACAGTGTGAGACTGAGTGGCCTGAAGACACATCCCCTGTGTCAACAAACTCAGGTCTCAAAATGACTTCTTGCTAAGTGGCACTAACACAGAAATCATGCTGTGCCCAGAGAGGTTTGTGGCAATCTCTCCTCTCTTAATGTATGTATGATTTGCACCAGAGCCCTTCTGAACAAATAGAAGAAAGCAAACCTGCAATCATTTTTACCTGTGGCTGCTTATTAAATAGAGTATATTGGATGCAAGTTCCTTAAATTGGCTCTGTTCTGCATGTTATTACCTAACTTGCCTTCAAGCAAAAACTGCTTGATAAATGGGGTTTTGGACATCTTGAGAGTTTTTTTATTGCTTGTGTCTCCTGGTTTTATAATATTATATATGACTGTATTTTTCATCCTTGCTGAATTACAGGAAGGATTTATGCCTCCTTAGGTTAGAGCATGGGAAATTATGGGTGCTAGAGTTTATAAGTGTCATTTACTGGGGTTTTTTTCCTCCTTCTTTTACAGCAGGAGAGTAGTTCTGAGCCTTTTCAAAAGGCAGTAATAGGTGTTGCATTTAACTGAGATTGCAGGATAAGATTTTAAGGATACCAGGCAGTACTTTTGTATTTCAGTTTTGTCTTCAGCCCATTTGTCACTAGTTAATCCCCCACCCTCTTAGGGAGATGAGCAAGATTGCTTCTGTTGAACAAGTGGGGAAAAGAAATTACAGTGTTCTATGACAGCAAACATAGCCACTGATCTTCAGAGAGAGGTGAAGTTTCCTGATTCCTTGCAGAAGATGGACTATCTTTCCATTTCATTTAGAGTGTGATGCAACTGCTCTAATTTTGACCCTCTGCAAGTTTTCTTTCTTCTTCCTATTACAGGATAAGAATTTCTGACTGTATAAAATATCTCATGTGTTCTATCCTAGCTGTACTTCTAGTTTTGTAACCAAATGCTAGATTTTACAAATAGGTAAGGCTTCTGAGAGCCTAATTAGCAATCACACTTCACATTTAAAGAAAAAGGTTGCACCAGATAAGTGTTTGCTTTTAGTTTTCTGGTATAGCAAAGATTTTGGGGATTCACTGAGTTACCTTTAGGTAGGTGATGAAATGATGCATAGATGACCTTAGAGCTGAAAAGCTGAAAATCAAGATGGTGTCTTGCTTAAAAATGTAGTTATGTAACTTTCTTAGTCACTTTTCTCTCCCAGAGGCAAAAATCTGATGAACAAAAAGAACAGGAGGATGGCATTTACATTGCCATTTCTACATTTTTGGATGGAGGAAATGGTTCTTCCTGGGACAGGGAGAAGCCTTAAAAGGAGTCTCTGGCACCCTTGTGGATTTAAGCAGGAACTGTAATTGTCAACCAGCAGTTACATTAAGAAAATTGTATATAGATTTAGATAATGGCATTTTGCTCTGTCCATTAAGCTAGTGGGAAGAAATGATACCTTTCACCAAGGTGTTTGTTATCTAATCTTGGTTACACTCATCAGGTGTTCAACAGCAGACCTTGAAACAGAGGACCCTTTATGGTTTATTCTTTCAATGAGAAGAATATGTGGTAGAATGCTAGAATTTAATACCTCTCTAAAGTAGGCAGAATAATACAACTTAGTTTGCTTTGCTTTAGTCTGGGTCAAACTTGGGTGCTCTTGTTGTTTGGAAAGAAAAGGCAGTAAGTTAAATTCAGTCAGGTTGAGGGTATCAAGGAATGGAAAAGAAGCACAGAATTTGAAATAGCCTAAAAACCTGTCTCTTTAAGAGTTCCAGAGATTTGTGTGTAGGGGGAGGGCCATTGCTGTGATACTGCTTGAGTCAACTGCAGTTCACATTCCTTTGTTAGATCAGTGTTGCTTTTTTAATGAGTCTGCACCCTGTTTGTTAGTTGTTGGTTTGTTTTTTTTTTTAATTTCACTGGTCAGACTTCTCTTTCCCTTACCCCATTCTTCATCTTTGCCTCCTCTCATACAGTCTCTTTCATATTTTTTTGGGTAGACCTTTTTTTAAAATTTTTCTGAAGTTATTTTTCTGTGATTTCTTCAGAAACATATCAGAGAGTAAGAGGGAAGGAAAGGAAATGTCCAGGTTGAAAACTGCCTTGTACTGCCTCAGCCTGGCAGTCCATCAGTCCTCTTGTGTTTAAAACCAGTCAACCCCTAGAACTGAGTTAGCTTGTTCAGCTAGTTGACCTGATGATAGCTGGTGACTGGTTCTAGAAACAAACCTCTCCATGCCAGTAAAAATCAAGGAGATGTGTAAGAGATTTGTGTCCTGACTGCTAAAGGTAATAATAGACCATGGCACATCTTAGGGCACATCAACATGGTCCCTCTGGTACCCACAACACCCTCTCACATGGAGCAAGTGTTGGGCTCCCCAAGTGTTCTTCCACACTCTCTTGGAAATGGCTTGTGTTTGCCATAGATCAGCCTGGGAGCTTTGTCTTGTGTCATCTGTGGGCTGAAACTTGGCAGACCTCAACTGGGAATGGCAGAACGTGGATCTGTTCTTACTCTGGCACTGCTTGTGTGCAGCAGTAAGTCAGATACTTCTCTCTGCTCTTCTGCTTTGTGAAACAGGCATAATTACTATCCATTCTGGAAAAAAAACCCCAAAATAATGAAACTCCTGATTTAGATTTATTCCAGGCTTAGAGCATTAATATTTCTTGAAAAGACATAATTATCTTTCTTTAGAGTACAAAAAGCACATCTAGAGTACAGCATGCAATTGGAAGTTCCTCAGTTGCTGAAAGATGTCAGTACTTTGGAAGAAGTTCAGGGAAGAGCAGCAAGAATGTTGGAGAGGCTGAAGGGATTGATTTATGAGGGAAAGAAGATGAAAAGAAATGCATGAAACTTGGCTAAACGATATCTAAGTGGGAGATATTATTATCCACATGTATTTGAAGAACATAACGGAGAAGAATCCCTTAGGGTGGTCCAAGGAGGTGGAAGCAAAGCTTAGTAACATGAAATAAAGCAAAGTGTAACTTGACTATTGAGAGATGTTATTTAGCAGAGATGTCTTGCACTGCCAGATCATCTTTGCAGATGAGGATGTATTCCAGTTTGACAATATTTATGTGTAGTTTGCCTGGATGTTTGCTAGTGCAGGGTAAAACAGGCAGGTAGTAGGATGGTGGGTGGAAGTACAATTTATTTTTCAGTTCACTTCTCTTTTTGTGTCCAGGCATGCTTTTATTGCTTGTATGACAAAGTATAACCTTTCTAGAATGTTTGCAGCAGCATCTAAAAGAAAAAAGTATTTGCTGGCAGATCTGTTCTATAGGGCTCGGTTGTGGAGCTGTTTGTGCTTTAACTGAAGGCGAAGTTTCAAGGCCTGTTAATTGACAAGATGATGCTTCCTTTCCAGACTGGTTGCATGATCAAATGCATAGAAAGGGGGACATAATCTCTAAACTCACAAGAGAGTTTTGTGTAGTTTAACAAGCTGCTTAAAAAGCAAACGGGGTTTGAAAGGCAGTTTGAACTACACTGCTTTTAAAGTTACGCTTTGTGCGGATGAGGGAGCGAGCTACTGATGGGGCACTGCTTGCTGAGGTGGGTGATATGTGGCAGCTGTTTTGCTTGTAAATGGAACACTGTACAGGGTAAATGAGTGAGAAGTATTGTTCAAGAGCAAGTTTGGGAGGCAAAAACTGTATGTTTAAGTGTCTTATTCTAAAGAAGATAAAAGCTAACAATGACAGCCTTTGGAAAAAGCTTATTTCAACATACCTTGCACCAAGGAATGTTGTGCCAGTTGATAAGACATTTAGAGGAAAGTTCAGCAAATAATTTGAATAACTTAGTGCTAATTGTGAATTTGATTTAACTGTTTCTCACCCAAGAACTGACCCTGTAAAACTGTGCTTGGTTTGCAAAATCATGATCTGTTGCTGTGTGTCTTGACATCTTCTAGAAGATTGACTTTAGGTATGCCCATTTCTTTGGTTTTGGCTCATTGCATTTGTCATGTGCTTGTTTATTGTAAAATGTAGCAACTTTTTAAATCTAATGGGAGCATGTGTGATATCTCAAGCATGGTTAACTTTCCTTTCTGTCTAATTTCTAGTGAACTGTTCATCCTTTCTGAGGCACTGCAATGTGTCTAACTGCTGTTCTCCTCTTTTTGGCTAGAAATTGCTGTACGTGACTTAGAGTTACCTTATTTCTTAATGTGAAAGAAGCAGTGCATATCTAACACTCCTAACAGCTGAACACATTCTGAATTGAGCAAATGTAAACGTAATAAAAGACACTTTTCATGAGAAGAGATAAAAATGAGAATATTGGAGTTATAAGCTTTGTGGCTTCACTGTTCTTTTTAGCCGTACAGGATAACAGGAATTTTAAGTTTCTTAGAACAGGTGAAAACAAAGTGGTTTATGACTTTGTCTTTTGTTACCAGTAACTTTTTGCCTTGCACTTGAGAGAACAAGTCCATTTCACTGTTCCCACTGCTTGTCAGGGTAAGAGGGATTGAAGGTGCCATAAAAGCCTGTTCTGAAGGGACAGCACAGATCCCTCCCTCACCAGGACACAGCACTTCTGGCATTCTGCAGTGTTGGTGTAACAGGACATACAGTGGTCAGAATTCAGCAAAGTGTCTTATTCTTGAGAATTCCTTGTATTCTTACGTGTGAAGTTAAGGGTAGGAATACAGAATATGTTTTCCCCTTAGTATATTGTGGATTGGTACATCTTTGGTGTTTTTGTATTTTACTGCTTTTTTCACTGGATGAGGTCCCCTGCTGGCTTGCAAAGTACTTAATGACATAGTGGGAGAGCTATGAAGTAAGAGCTGTACATGAACAGCACTACTCTGCATGATTTCAATTCCAGTTAAAAACTGAGTGTTTAAAAGTGGAATTCAATTGTTTTTGTATTTTAAGGATTCCTCTTAAACAAGGAAGTTGACTGGAGGTTAAACAGCATGAGAGAAATTGAAGTTATGTGAAGACTGAAAAATACAACAGTAAAATAATTTGTGTATCACATTGTCTTCTGTAACCTCCTCCTTAAGAGCTATCTTAATTGTATTCTTTTTTGATATTTGATTTTTTTTCATTACTATTCAAGGCATATGTCGCTTTGTTCAGGTAGGTCTCAGCACTCCAAGGTGGTTGGCATTTGTGGAATATTACTTTCAGGGGTTTGGGTTCTTCTTAACAATTGCAGGAGACAAGCTTTAAATGGTTGACTGTAGTTAATGTCATATTCACAACTCTGTGATTTGGAGGACACTCCTTACTGACACCAGTAGGAATGGGGCAGCCTAAACCTTTTCATTGCACTGAGAATAATTAAACATCCTGTCACTGAGCAGCATACATTTTGTGGGAGATCTTGACATTTGGAATTCTTTGCTTGTGTTGCATTAGAATAGGATAATCTTCTCTTAGGCCAAATGGAATTTAGGCACATTTAATGTCCTTGTTTTCCCAGCCTGGCTTCTGTTTTAATAAAGGAAAATAAAAAAATGTTGGCTGCAAGGGTCTGGTGGGTTGCCATCCCTGTCAGTATCAGGTGAGGCTGAGCAGGATTTCAGTCAAGAGGAAAAACAAAAGCCCAAGGGCAAAGAAATCTGTGTAGCTGTGTTTTATTTAAAAGCTGGAGATTAGCTCTGCTTGTTCTTTCACAGTCTCTTTTCCCCTACCCTCTAAACCAAACAAAACCTAAAATCCTTAAGGGGTACTTCAGGCATAAATCTCCTTCTCTCATTTTTGTGCAAGTTGGCTGGCGTAGTATGGACAGAGGCTGGGAAACGATTGTTGCCAGAGAGGCATCACTTCCTTGTATGATCCCCTCTTGAGCAGATTAAACTCTAGTGGTGTGGAAGTCCTGGTGACCACATAGGAGCTAGGAATTTGTACTGCATTTGCACAAAAAGGTTGGCCTGAAGGAATGGAGCCTACTTTTGAGTGGTGACATCATGTGAGCCCATACTGACCTTTGAAGCTGAAGAAGCAGATTTATCGACCTTAGAGAGTTCTTGTGGAATCAAAGTCAAAATTTGTGTACATTCCTTCTGAATGAAAACAGAAGTCAAGGAAATAACAACTTACTAATGGCCTGTCTGCCTCATTCATGATGGGATTGGGAGATCCTGGTCTGGTCTGCAATGACACAACTGCAGGATGGAATCTCTGAACTGAGAGCTCTGAAGGGGGAATGTGTTGATAGTGAGATTGGTTTCATAGGCAGCAGTCATTGCACTCTGGAGCAGATGCTGCTCCCAGGGCAGGTTATGACTCTGGATTTGAAGTTTCCATCTGTCCAGCAGGTTTTTTTTTCTGGCATCAAGCACATGTGGACTATGGAATTATCAGACATCAGGTGATGTAGCAGCATTTGAGTGTGTCTGCAAGAAAAGAGTCCAGCTCCTGTGTAAGCCCTTGTGTTGGGTACAATATGTTCTACACAGTGATCCTCTGGGTCATTGAAAAGAGTGAGAGGGAGCCTTTTATTTTACTGCCACACATCCTTTCAATTCTTGTGCAAGAGGAGCTTAATGGAAGTGCCATTAGTGTAGCAGAAGGAACATTGGTGGTTCTGCACCACATTTCTGAGCCCTTTTTGCTTCCCTGAGTAGCAAAGCACCTCACACTTGTACAAGTGTGAGCTCAGCCCCAAAGCAAACTGAGCTTTTGCTCTGGGCTTTGCTGCCTCTTGGGTTCACGTGCAGTTTGTTTCGGTACGACTCAGCAGAGCATGTTTTTCTGAGCTTATTGTGGAAAGCAGTAAGGATATAGGTGCTGCCTCAATCTATAAAGACAAGGTGGTGAAGTTAAGCATTTAGAACTTCAAATATAAAAAAAAAAAAAAATCTTAATTAGCTCTCCATTGTGAGATGCATTATGATACCAGGTCTAATTCAGTCATTGCATTCTCCACACTGACACACGCAAGGAAGCTTTGCTGGTTTTGGTGATGCTTTGTAACTGACCTGTTGTCCTGTACTGAGGGATTTTTTCCTCCACAGTGAATAATCAACTCCTTTATTTTTTGCATTTCACTGGAGTCCTGCTGTAAATATGAAATCAATTATTTGTGCTATTTATGGAAAAAATCCTATTAAGAAAATAAAAAGAATTTCAACAGATGGGATTTATTTGACCATAGGGTATCTTAACTTCTACAACTTCTACCACTTGGGGAAGAAAAAAAAATACACAACCCACAATCAAAAGAAACCTCACTTAGTAATCACTTGCATACATTTTCTTTTCTTAATACTTGCTTCCAGTCTCCATTGAACCTCTCTTCACTTTGACTAAGTTTTTGCTAATGCTCTCACCTCTCTCCTCTTTGCTTCTGTTCTTTATTCATCTGCCCATCTTTCTTGGTCCCTGAAGTTGGATGTCACTGACAGCTTGGTTTGCCCTCAAATATTTCTACCAGCGTTTTCAGGCTTCTGTAGGGATGTGCAAGGTAGAGGTGATTTTTTCTGACCTGTGGATGTTCTAGTGCTGCAATATTGTGAGCTCTTGAAAGGAAGGGCTGAAGGAAAATCCAGTTTAACTCTGTGCCTGAGAGTGCCCTCTGCAGATGGAGGCTGTTGGGAATTGAGCTGCCAAAATAGTCTGCTCCAAGTACATTCTAATTAAGTTTCCTTTTTTGCCTCCAAGAACAGCAACTGCTTTACTGGTTATCCTGAAGTTAAGTTTCAAATCCCTGCTGCAAAATAGAAAGATGCTATAATAGAATTTATTTATCTTAATTTGAGGATAAAATCAGGATCTGATAGTGTGGGAAGAGCTTGGGAGACGACTGTGGGTTTTTACAAGTATTTTTGAAACTGAGCAGTTGTTGTTTCAATTGGCAGTGACATTAGTAGTCAGCTGTCCAAAGTACTCATGACAGTAAGCCCCCAAAGAATGATTTTCCTATTATTAAAAGGAGAAAAAAAAAATCTGTAAAGATTGTTTCTTTTCTCAAATAAACTCAGGTCATATATAAGATTCTCCTAAGCCACAAGAACTAGATACATAAATTAAACAAACTGAGATTTGCACTCAGTTGCATGTTTTTAGGATCTGGGATTTCAAAAGAGGTGCACTTATCTTGAGATTTGTGGTAAAACTGAGAGCTGGAAATGCTGCTGTGTATAATAACCTTACTTCTGTGTGGAGTCTCTTGTGGTTGCAAGTCTTTCCAGTTAATCCAGGCTTTGTTATTTTGGGGGAATGCAGTTATTCTGGAAAGTTGCATTCCCTGGGAGAAAATAAGCATCTTGCACATTTAGGGCTGTTACTTCGCTGAATTTTGAATAATTATAACAGCAGCTGTAAGCTCTTGGAGCCCATGGCCCAGTCCAGCTCCCTGGCAGGGCATGTCTGCAGGGGATGTGGCCAAACAGGCTCCATTTGCCTGTATTTGTTCTGTGCTTGCATTTGCCATCACATCACCCTTCACTTCCTTGGGCACCATTTCCAAATTATCTAACACCTCTTGGCTCCATGCTGCTGTTATGTAAACTGCCCCTTGGGCTGTCGTGGGTCTTGCTTCACCTGCTTAGGAAATCCTTTGTTCAGTGGGGCTCTTTTGCTTACTGAAGGTTACCTTTTAGAAGAAAAAAAGAGGAAAAAATCCAACATGTGTGTGGAGGCAAAATTAAGTATTCAAAATTGGAAACGGAGCAAGTTTATTTCCCCTATAAAAGCAATCCTACCCTATGTGATGGTTCTATAAACACACAATTTCAGAATAGAACCATATTCAGGTTTTAAAATTTCTGTTGCATTTTTATTTTGGATATGTTTCATTTTAAAGTGGAGATGCCTTGCACAGTCACTACAACCCACTTGTCCTGTTTCTTACATACCAAATTATTTAATTTTGACTTCACTGGATTTGTGCTGCTGAAGTTTTAAGCAGTTTGGATTAGAACAAGGCATGGAACAACACAATTGCTCTTACTTTCATGAAATAGTAGAGAAGTTTAATGTACCACACATCCCACAAACAAGAGCAGGATGCACATGCTACCTTCTGTCTGTTTTTTTGTTTTTGTCTTTCTTAGGTGTTTCATTTTGCAAATTCAGTACATGCTGTAGTTTTAAATTTGAAAACTTTTTCTTGAAAAAGAATGTAACTAATAGTGGGTTTTATTATGTGTCTATACAGTTTGGCTGAGCAACCTTAGAGCATCAAAAAGTAATAATTTGGTAATACCTTGTACCTCCTAGAACAAATAGGATTTTTTTTTTAACTTTGTTCTCATATACTTGCACTTTGCAAGTTTGGGATGCTTCACTGAGTGCCTTGGAAAAATGTACAGAAGGAACAAAATGCAATTTCTTCTGAAGAGTTACAAAACATCATAAAAATGCCTGCGGGTTTACTGCTGCTCAGTTAAGCTTTGTCCTTCTGGGAAGGAAGGGCCCTTTTTCTTGCTGAGGGCTTAGCTGATGTCAGTACAGCTAAATGTGACGAATTCAGGTACATGACTAAACTGCCCAAATAGGGTCTTTTTTAAATGATCCTTAAATCCTCCAAAAAATATGCAGGGGATATACACAATTTATCGTTGCTTCTTTTGGTGTTTTAGGTGGAGTTTTACTTTGAAGGGTTACGTTTTTTGGTGAGAGATGACAGAAACACTCTCTAGACAGGTGGACCAAGGGTTTCAGGATGAGCTGGTCAGGAGGAACTTGCTCTGTCCTATTTCTAGTGGGCAGCTTTCTCCAAGAGCCCACTTCTTTACATAGAGAAAGGAAATGGAAGCCATGAATCCAAATTTTGTGTTCTCAGGTCTGTAGTTTAGTTATACAATACCAAAGAAGGAATTATTTCCTTCATCTTTATTTCTGCTTTCTTGTGTGCAAAACGGGATGCTAGTTTATGGATGTTACAGTTCTCACTCAGGGCTTTGCAGTATTTGGGTGGAAAATACTTAAGTTACAAGCCTTTACATAACTTTGATCTTCTTAAGTCTCCACAAGGGTCACTCATGCATTCAGGTTGCCCCCTTGCCATGAAATTTCTCTCCCTTTCTGTAAACTGTTTGTGCTCGTTTACTTGATTTTGATCATTCATCCCCTGGGCCTTTCACCTTCCCTTTCCACCAGTGTTTGTTCTGATAGCTTTTTGAAGTCTGAGTAAAAACATACACCACGGGGGCTTCCTGGAGGCAGAGAGCTTTGTGGTTTGCAAATTGTAGAGTATTTGAAGTATTGACTCGAACAGTGGCCAGTGCACAGTGTATGAGAACTGTTGTGTGACAAGGACGTTAACCTTGAGAGCCTGATCCATGTTTTGAGTTTGGGGACAAAAAAAATAGTTGTTCTTAATAGTGTGCATTGATTTCAAGGAAGTCTGTGTAAAGCAGTCTTTGGTTTGTGTTTTCACAAAGGAATTTGAGTGTTTAATAAAGAATAGGAAATAACTGGAGCTTCAATAGACCTGTTTTCATAGGGGGGGCTCTGCTGTGACATGATTTTGTGTAATGTTATATATAAGCAACAAAAGCATTTCCTGCCTGTAGCTACAGTATTACTGCTTTGAAAAGAACATAGCAAAAAACACTTTAAAAAGTACTTAATACATGGAATAAAAGTTACAGGAATAGTGGAGAGGACCATCATCCTGCTTAGAAAAGTCTTTCTTGTAATATCTGAAGTTGTAACTTCAATCCCAAGAGATCCATATTGCATGCTTTTGTGCTATGGGTTTTATGACAATATTTTTTTAAATCTCTGAGCCCTCAGTTCCCCTCACTGCTTTCCCCTCATCCCCCTCAACCATTCCAGATTAGCAAATAAAGACAATTAGGTGATTCAGAGAACCTGTTCTTTTCTATTGCAACTGATGAGTTACCCAGTTTGATTTTTTTTTTTGATGTTTTACCCTAATGCATTTCGACTCTCCCCGTACAACTGATGAGTTACCCAATTTGATTTTTTTTTGATGTTTTACCCTAATGCATTTCGACTCTCCCCGTCCCACTCAATTCCCTCTGTGTTTGACCACTTGCCTTTTCTCACTTCTGCAGCCCCTTCCCCTGATCTTTCCCACACCACCCAGAGTAGCCTCTGCTGCTTTTTAGGATATTTTTTAATGGGATATATATGTCTGTATGTGTATAGATAGGTATATATGTGTGTATATATGTATATAGATGTATGTGTGTGTGTGTATGTACATATATATATATATATATGCAGAACCCTGAACCAAGAAGATGGACCTGTGCCATCCCTGTTCCTTCATAAACTGTCATTGCATGTGTATGAAGAACATTGTTTGTGCAGTGCAGGCTTTTTGCTGTGCACCTGAGGATTTTTAATTCAGTACAAGTTTGCTGCCAGGTATGTATTTATTGTTTACCTTAGCTTTCTGTCTGTGAAAGAACAGTTCTCTGTCCCTAACACAGCCAGCTGATGCATGGATGTGTTAGGCAAGGGGCTGTTTGCCTGCTGAGTATCAGCTCATCAGGATTGGTATTACAACATGAATGCAGCCTGTAGAATACGCATTTGTTTTCTTTATGATTGCAATGAATTACCTTCTCAAGCTCCCACAATGGTAACGTGGGCTGTGCCAAGCAGCATGTGCCAGGCATAAGAGAAAGAAGATGTTTTTTGAGGACTGAAAGTGTGCTAAAGAATGCAAGTTGCTGCTGACAGGAGGGCAGGCTGTATATCATGAACTGGGGATTTTCTTTTCATGGCTCATTACAATGGATTGTTCTCACAAGTACCTCCTCCTCAGATGTTCAAAGATTATAGTCCCTTTGGAGTTCATGTGGAAATCGATGCCTGCTTCCCCAATCCCAGACTTTTTTCCCCTAGTTTTTCTTAATATTTTCCTTGTTATACTCTGAAGTGAGTAATTTGAGGACATAATGTAATTGGATTTAGTTGTGGGTTTTATTTTTCTGTCTTGAAATTGTGCACATTCAGAGAAAGATTGACTTATTCAGTAAATTATCAGTGTTTTTATTTTTCACTTGAAGTGAAATTTAAGCTTGGGTTTATTGACCCAGGCTCTCTGTTGAGCTACTCTTCCTTTTAAGAGAAGTTGAATATTTTTAAGAATATTTTTCCATTGACCAAGGCCAAATAGAAAGGGTTTTTTGGGAAAATACTAAAATATGTATATAATTTAATATTTGACAATTTATTCCTGTGAAAAATCAAATTAATTTCTCACATCTGTGAAAATACTACAACTTGACTGTTTCTGTTCAGTTGATCATTGTGCAATTCACTAGTGTTTAGTCTTAAATATGTGATTAGATTTCAGAGTAAATGTATGCTGCAGCAAAAGCAGCAGTGAGTTTCTTTTAGAACTTATTTCTTATGAGCACAGGAAAATTTTTATTTGGCATTTGGAAAAAGTTATAGGTAGATTAACAACAGATTTTAAATGTTGTTTCTCTGTAAGATTTTGAGCTTTAATAAATACTGATTCTTGTAAGAAGACTATGCTGTAGAGTTTTGCAAATGAGTTTGGTTGAATAACCTTATTTTCTCTAATCGTTATAAAGAAAGGATGGATTTGTAGTATACACAAATGATTGATTTTCGGGTGGCTAAGAAATGAAAGAAATCTTGTAAACATGGGGAAAAGTCTGTGTTATTCAGACACTGAAGTTTCCTGGGTTTGCTTGCTGATGGTTGGGAATCTTCTGTTAAAGACCTGTTGATTGCCTCTGTATTCAAAGCTTTTATTCTTATATTAGATTTTGATTTCAGGACACACATACATGGATTACACACAGAATAAGTGGAAGCATGTCATGGATTCCCTGCTACTTTCACTGAACCAGGTAGAATTGGCTTGGGGAGGAAAAGGAGGAAGAGACCATCTGTAAGCAAATCGATGGAGGGCATTTCAGTCCACCCCTGCCAATTATTTCTAATCGAAGCTGTCTGAGCCAGTCTTAATACAATTTAGCTATTGCCAGCCAGAAGGATTTTATTTATGGAACAGGCCCTGTTGAAACTTCCTCCGACCCTGGAGAAGCTGTGAATGGGAGAGAGCTGATCAAGCAGGCATGTCTGGCTAGCGTATGCATTTCTTTAATAAGGCAGGGATTGATGTCTTTTGCAGTTCAGGGGTTAGATAAACAGCAGTCCCTCGGTTCAAGGCTCTCCATGTTCAGTTGTTTGTTTATACGGATCTCAGAAGGTTAGCTTAGCCTTCTTGACATCCCCAGGGAGCTTTCCTGACCATGCTGTAACCTCGTCTGCTCCAAAGCTGCTCAGGAGGTGTCGCATCGCCTTCTAGGAAAGTACTGGCTGAGAGGAGTGTGCAGCTCAGACCTGGTCTCAAAGAAAGGTAGATGCAATCAGAGTGGTTGGAACACTGGGTCTGTCTTCAGGAACTCATAAATAATTTGCACGTGCTTTCATTCTGTGACTTGATGTTTGCACACAGAGATGCCTACAACATGCAGCTCAGGCTCTTACTGATGGCAGTTCTGAGAAATCAGTGACATACATGACTAACTTCACCAGAACTTTGAGGTTGTCTTACTAATTTCTGCTTCTACTGACTGGCAGTGGTAGCCTATTAAATTGAATGGGATAAACCCCAAATAAATAAGTAGCTACTACTAATTTCTGCTTCTACTGACTGAATAGGATAAACCCCAAATAAATAAGTAGCTATGTTAATAGTTTTTTATTTTAAAAAATTAGTGATGGTTGCATGTTGAAAAATACAGAGAGTTAAAGCATGCATCTAATTAGGCTCATTTCCATAGCTATTCTGTTCCAGTTTTCCTCCTTCACACAGGAGGATGATGATGGTCACATGAGAAATGAGAAAGGAATTGTACAAATTCATCTGGGTCTTATTGCAGTGTAATTCTGATGTGTAGAGTTGTTCTGGAATTTGAGGATGGCTTTGCTCAGAGTTAGAAGTGTGCTCTATCACATGTGGGACTGGCTGATTTTAAAATGTGGCATGTTACAAAGTTGGCTTAAGTCCCAGAATTTGGTGAATTAGTTTTTGCTGATTTGATGTCTGGTTATTCGTACTTCGTTTTTCTGCAGCACCTTCAGTCTGTAGCTGTGCAGACCCAAACAGACATTAATAAACTGGCTGCACAACTACAGCACAGCTTGTGAGATATCCTCTCATACAGATGGGGAAACTGAGGCACAAACATGGGCTGTTAGTGGCCGCTGGACATTTTTGAGAGAGCAGGGATCTGTACAGACCCTTCCTGTCCTGTAACCCCCAGTGTTGTGCTGCTTGACCTGCAGTGTCTTCATTTCCTTACGATCAGTTTGTGCACTCCTAGAGCTTCTCAGGAAACCTGAACTTTGTCTGGTGTTCTCAAGTTGGACAATACTCTTAAAGTATCCTGTCCTGTACAAATCCATATGGATGGCATCGCAGCTGAAAGGTGTTCAGAGTGGGGGAGAGGTCACTTCCACGCTGGCTGAGGTTTCCAAGGGCCAAAATATGAACATCTTGTCGCTTTTAAATAATGCGTGGGGTCTGACTTCAATGCTGGGTTTCGTATTTAATCAGTATTAATATGATAACAGGAATGTGGCAACTGAAGCGAACACAAAGAGATTATCTTCTTAGCTAAATGCATCCATTAGCTAGGAAATATAGGTTTCTATTAAATGAAGCGGACAGATGGAGTATTGGAGGTGACTGAGAACAGGAGGGGGAGGGGGCTAAGAGGTGAAAGTTGAGGTTTAGAAAATCTCTATAAAAATAAAAACAAACCATCCATCTTGATGGCTGGCGTTTTACCCTCCCGTTGCACTTTCAGGATGGTGCTCCGATTCCTATCAAGAGCATTATGCTGAAATTTAATCTAACAGAGCACTTACTCCTGCCAAACTCTGGCTCAGCAACTGCTCCTCGCCCCCAGAAAGAAGTGGCCAACAAAGCTTCAAATACAGGACAGTGTTGTGCCATCTTCAGGAATGCTGCTACTTTGAGTTCCCAGGGGAAGACAGATTGGATCTTGTCCCTCTAGTTTGTTGGGGTTTTTTGATTTTTGTTGGGGAAACAAAATCATGTTCCAGCATTTCAGAGCAGTTGGAAAGTAAATTATTCATCTCTCCGTGTGTATGTATAGGAACCTTGATCTCATAACTGTTGTAACAATGTTTATAACCAGTGTTTGAAACCAAGGTTATAATAGTATAAATAATTTTAGATAATGCAGATAACAAGAAGAAAATAATATAATTAGAATTTTACAAGGTGGACAATTCACTAAGATAGATGGAGTAACACAATACATTAAAAAAAAAAAATCTGTAACAGCACAAACATGACACTGGTGACAGGAAACATCTGCATTGCCAACCATCCCTGGGCTGGCCACAGCCTCACATCTGCACCACCAGCCTGGGAGCTGTGTGTGCTCAATTATATCAGTGCACATCAGACTCTGTTCTGCAGCACAGGATTGGGTTATTTTCTTTGGGCATTTTGTATTGGTTTTAAGTCTATAAGCATTTTACTTGAAAATTAAATTGAAGAAACCATGTAGGACGGTGCTGCTTAGAGTGGACTAAGTGTGAACAAACTGTAGTTCATTTTTTTGAAAGCTGTTTTGAATTGGACCTAATTACTGTCATGGCAAATTCTGCATGTGAGCAGTGAGAGTCTGGTTGGCTGCAAACAATTTTTCATTACTTGTTCTTATCTTTCATCCTATTTTGATTTTGCTGCCAGTGATTATTCCTCCCCTGGATTTTGAGGAATTTGCCAAGCTTCCTCTGTCTAAGCTTTGTGTGGAGTTTTAGATTTGATGGTGGGGAATGGGGGAGGAGAAAATATGTGGCAAGAAGGAGAAGCAGCATCACTCTTCTGTCTGGTGTTTCCAGGCTTCACACAGTTTTGTAAATGAATTTTATGTTCTTTTACTTAAATTCATGCATTACTTCTGCTTGACTTTTCTCTAAAGCCTTTAGGTATTAACAAAAATGGGACACATGGAAAGTCCAGAGTGGACTTTTCTTGATCCTCTACGCTTTGTCCACTGTCCATCTCTAAGCCAGTGCCAAATTAACAGTGACTGGTTCATTTGGGCACCACAAACAAATGTTATTGCCATCTCTGCATCTAAGAAGATCAAACTTTAAAACCAGATTGGGTTTTCATTTTCCCATCATCCATGGTGTCCTGTTCATATATACTGATTTCCTTCCCCAGCATGCAGTGAGTCACAGGGAGGAGGAGGAGGGATCCCAGGGAAGGTGTGGGGCTGGCTGGTGGTGCAGAGATGCTGGTGTTGGCTGTGCAGGACCCTGCTCCCAGCAGGGAGCTGTGTGCTCTGCTGGCTTCATGGGAGGGTGCGGGAGGAGCAGAGCCGTTTTTCAGGCTGTCCTGTCATTCCTGCTTGGGAACCTGACACATGGGCCTAACTTTCTTGCTTGTGTTGTTTTTCTAGGAGGGAGGGAGGTGACTGAGCAGCTAGCCCCTTGACAGGGCAGTTTTAAAACATTCATAAAACTTTTATTGGGCTGCCACCCTTACAGATAAATATTTTCTGAGTTTATCGGTTTATTTTAAGGCTTGAAGTTTAATAGCAGCTTTGTAGCCCTATCTGTCCCCAAAATAGCCTTTTGGCAAGCCCCATCTCCGGAGGCTGCCATGCTTTTCTAGGTCTTTGGAGATTCTTCATCACTAAATTATTACCCTTTTTCCTTCTTCCAGCTTTGTCTGACTAAATGTGACCAACTGCTAAGTCTTTCCCCTTCCCCCAGCCTTGCTGAAAGCTGATGCTGTGTACCCATATTTGGTCATCATAAAAGGAGAAAGATTGCAGTAGTTATAAATTAATTTCTTTTATTAAATTTGGTTTGTTAAACCTGTTTTATGAGTCTTACTTATCAGTATTTTCTTAATGCTGCATGTGATTTTAAGATGGTACAGGCTGGTGGCATTTCAGACATGTACTGGCACTTTTCAGGCACTTTCTCAGTGTGCTTCCACAAATATAAAAGCTTTGCAGCTCGTCTCAGCATTAAGTGGGGAAACCAGTGGGCTTACAGCCAAGGCTGTACAAAGGAATGCTGTATGTAGTGCTTGGAGGAAGATGGAGCTGCAGGTTGAGCATCCCTGCCATTTGGTTTCACTGTGCTGTGTCCAAAGAGGTTTCACGGATTTCAGGATGGGCTTTTGCTCAGCACTGACTCAAGACCGTGTGTGATTTTGGCTGCCCTGGAGAGCCCTGTATGATCCCCATGTGTTCCAGCTCCTGGAAAGTGAATGTTTTTAGCACCTGGAGCACTACTGCATGTTATGGTTTCTTTCTATCCCAGCACAGTTGCTGAGCTCCCTTCTTTTCTTACCAGAGACAGTTGTAATACCTACAAGGAAAGCCTGTGACTTCTTTTCTTGTTTGCTCAGCTGTCTGTCATGACACTACTTTCAATGACTGATTTCCTGAACAGAAAACTGCTGCACATGATATTGTATCATGACATTTTTTTGGTCTAATCTCAAGTTTTTTCGGGGTGTGAGTCTTTTTCTGTGCAGGAAGCCCTTTTCCAGCATATGTGGTTGTTGGTCCCTCAGACATACTCAGAAAAGTGCCACAAGTAGGAAACAACTTAGAGGTTGGGTTCAGGGGTACTTGTGAAGAACTAGTCTGTTGAACTGACAAAGATAAAATCAGAGCTTCAGGACAACTGAAGAGATTAAAATAGACTTTACCTCCCTTAAGAGGGTCACTTGGTCCTAACAGATGTAAAAAAAAAAAAACCCAAACAAAAACAGCCCACTTGCTTTACTTTGGGTGAGGCTGACAATTTATATAGTCAGGGAACTCCCTTCTCCAGACCAGTCACAGTTCAGCAATACATTTGCTGGTTTGATTTCTTATTTTTTTATTCTAAAAATAGGAATATCTATTTTTGTATAAAATAGTGCCCTGAGACTTTTGTTTCTGTATTTCCATGACTTCTGTTTTTTATGTCAGCACATCTTGGGGCTTGTCCTAAGAATGGAGCTGATGTAATAGTAATGGTTTTCATCACAGCCAACTGATCTGTTGCTTAGAATATAAAACTGTTTACTTTTGCAGGACAGTTTTTTCTGCAAGTTTTACATTGATGAAGAAAAAAATCATAGGAGTCAAGAAAGTTATATTCAATGAAAAAATTAATTCAAACAGCTTATATGCTCAAATAACCCAGCAATATGTGCCTACCTCAGTACAAGCAAAGAGATTAAGGCTATTTTTTTTTCCTTTTTTTTCCTTTTTATTCCTTTTTTTCAGGAGACTTTTGAGTTCTGGCAATGTGCACATTATATGCAGAGCTCTTGTCCAGCAAAATTCTGGGCAAAGCTGGACAATTTGAATTTTTGTATATTCACATGAGAATTTTATTGCTCTATCCATAATGTAAATATGAGTATAATGGATTGTAACTGTTTCAAGTCCTTTCCCTGACATTTAGTAGTGGTAGCCCCCAGCTAGTGTCTGTCTCCTATCAGATGGAGTTTATTCTTTTTTTTTTCCTCTAGAAAGCTGTGGAGCAGAGATGTAGAGATAGTAGATAAGTTGCCAGCAAATTTATGGCAGTACAGTGAAGAAGACTCTGGAGTTTTGGTATAGCACCAGTATGAGTCCCTGTCCTGGAGCTTTTGCAGTGTGTTGTATTTCAGGTTAGTTACTGGGTCAGCCAGAAGCCTGTTGGTGTTGACTGTTGGTAAATTTCTTTTTTAACTGCTTGTCATAATAGTCTTTTGATCCACTGCATTCATTCTCTATTGGGGATTAATCTTCAGGAGAAAACTGGATGTTGTCTAATTCATGAGAGTTGTAAATGCACCTGGAAGGGTAACCAAAGGTGTACTTTCAGGAAATATCCTGTTTCTAATTGAGATGTTCTCTGGATGATCTAATAATTTTTCCATAATTATGTATACATCTTATAGTTGTAAGGATACAAATAGATCAAGTGTTTAGCAAATACCACTTACTAGTTTTGGGGTTTTTTCACTGTTTCTTTCTGGTACATTTTGATTGTGTTCTGAGAGGACAGTAGGTTTTTGGTTTCTTGGTTTGGGGTTTTTTTGCCAGCAGCATTGAAGGACCCACAGCTAGGCAAGCTGAGAGGTACTTTTGATTCTTATTTGACTTTTGAACTCTGTCTCTATGTTTTCTTTTGTTGTGGTTTAAATTTCACATCACTCAGAAGTTAATGCTTCTTAAGGATGTAATTTACCTTCAACACAGTTCCTCTTGCTGGTGCATGAATGCTTCAAGCACTGTGATTCTGATGGGAAAGTATGAACTGCAGGCAAGAGTTCCTGCTGTGGAAACAGAAATAGTGAAACAAGGAGCAAATATGGCTTCAGGGTAAAAAATACACTTCTCAAGTTTTGTTGTAAAATAATTAGCCTTCTGTGGAGGCGCAGAGACCATAGAAAAAGCACAGGAGCTGCTCAGTTGCCTGTGATTTGACTTAAAGTTTATGACCTTGAGTAATGTGCTTGCTCAACCACACTTAACAAAAGCATATTTGATGAAATGTTAAAGTCATGAATTACATGCCATGGAAAGCCTTTTTTAAAAATTGTAAAATCAGAAATAAATCAAAATCTTCAGACCTCAGCAGAGTTGTTTAAATATGGAATTAAAAGGAACAGGCTGTTTCATCCACAATGACACTTTGTAAACTTACACGGAATGTGTAGCTTTTCTTCAGGTTGAAAAAGGACTCTGTATTCCAAGGTATTGTACAAAGAACTGTAGCATTAGGAACCATGTTTTCTAAGTGGGGAAGCTGAGACAGAGGTGAAATAATGTTGTGAACTGATGGAAACCAAAGAAGCAAAACTGCCTAGGCCTGGGTTTCTTAATTTCCAATATAAATGTCTGCCCATTAGGGGCTGCAAAAATCTGAGAGCAAGTTGTGTGACAATTTGGAGGCTTCTGTATGGCAGTATCTGCCCCTCTGTTTTCCTTGTTGTGAGCAGCAGTTACTGGTTCAATCATCCCCTCATTTCAACCATCAAATGTGTAGGTTACACTTATAAACCAGGTTTTACTTATGAGAGAATAAACATGTCCCTGCTCACACAGCAGCTCTGGCTGGTATCCCTTCCATAGACCTGTCAGCTTTGCAGGGCATTGGGAGCCTGTTCTTCTCTCTTTCATTGCTTTGTGAGTTTTATTTATCTGCTTTAATGTAATATATTGGAATTGTTATTATTTATTTCATTTGTTTGGGGATTTTTTTAAGTAGTTGGGTATTAGTGTGTTGAAACAAAAATAGGAAGTGTTTTCTCTGACTAGATGTTAGGATTACTGTATAAAAATGAAAATACAGTTTCTGATTTCTTGGAGGACTTTTACCATTTTTTTATTTCATGTATTAGACATCACATCTGATGCTAAACCACTGTATAAAACATCTTTGTTGAAAACAGGAAATTTCCCTGTAAAGCTAGATAGATTTAGTTTTTTTTTTTAGGTCACAAGAAAGTTTGAAATGCACAATAGCTCTGAACATTAACTTTTCACTTTGTCCCTGGAACTTTTGAAGAGAGACTTGCATTTTTTGGCATTGGTCAAGTAGTCTGGTCTTGATAGACTTGCTGTGTGTAGTGTCTTTGTATTAAGTGTTCCCCCTGGGGCTCCATCTTGTGTTTTAATTCCCAGTTTGTGGCTGATGTATGGGCTCTTCTGTTCAATAACTTCTATTTTCTATGCCATTATGCCTACATGCTTTACTTGATTTGTGTTGCATACAGAGTGTTTTCTCCTTGTTGTGTTTGGAACTGGTTTGTAATAGGGTTATTGTTATGTAATTCTGACTGAAAGTTAAAACTTCATCAACAAACACAAAGTACTTGTTCTGTTTGAAAATTTGTGTCTTACACTCATCATAAACTATTTATCCATTATGTGCTTGTTTTTATCATTTAAATAAAAGAAACCACTATTTCATCCGTGCTGCAACTTAGGAAGTATTAAAGATTCACTGGTATGTAGAGCACTTACTGCTGTGAACACAAGTGAAGAGCTTCTGTAAACAATTGATTCAAGATTTCAAAATAACACAAGTGCTGAGAAAACTGCTGCACTCAACTATACTGTCACATTTCCATGGATTAATGAGTTACTGTTTGTTATCTCAGTGATAGTGACTGTCTGAGTGCTCAAACCCCACCACAAATGTGCTATAAATTCAGAACCTCAGATCTCTCTTTAAATCCCAGTGAAGATGTTTTGTGGTGAATACAATGTGCTGAGGAGCATTTTGCAGTTACTGAAGCTCAGCTGATGGGCACTGACTTGCTTCTGTGTCTGAGCTGTAAAATGACAAATGGTTGAAAAACATATACTTCGTGCCAAGATCAGAGATTTCTGCCTGCAGTTGTAGAGTGCTTTAGTGCAATTCAAGAAGATATTCAGATGTTGGCTGGAGAATACATTCATTCTTCCAAGTTGTGACTATTCCACTAGTCTGCCACTCCACTTTTGTCACTGTTACTCATGAACTTACTGTGCTCAGTGATCCCCAGCCTCCTCATGCTTTCTAGTCTTCCTGCCTGTCTTACTTAACCCCCAGCTTCATTTATTTTTACCCTGCAGTGTCTGTGCTGGAAAGCACTCTAAATATGAAGAGAACTCCTGGTTTGAATCCATTACTTGGGTGTACCTGTGGTGGGCATATTAGTGCATGGATCTAGTCAGGCTTGCAGGACTGGTCAGTGTACTTTATCTGGAGCATGTTCAATCTATTTAAGTAGGTAGTATTGCAATTAATTTTTTTTTCAGTAGTTTGTCCTTTTGAAATTATGCTTTAAAATTCCAGAAGCTTTTTAAAATGCAGACTGGCTATGTTTGGCTTGGGATGGCTGAATGCTGCATTCAGTGCACATCACTCCAGTGTATACTGGATGATGTTTTGGTATTTAGGAAGATGCAGCGTGTTCTGTGTGCAAACCCTGACACACAAATGCTCACACACCGTGTCTGTTGTGGCTGCACATCTTCAGCTTGTGTGGTATGATGTACACACTCGTGCACGCCCACACACTAAACCTTTGCAGGTCAAAAAGGGAGGATAAACTTTTGAACCCAGCTGCTTCCAAATTAACTACATGTGCAGGGACCACCAAAGCTGGGGTTACCGTATTCCAGAAGAGTGCTGGACACTGACACCCACATCTTGTACTGCAGGGGACTTCTTGTTCTTCCCTGGGAACCTGCAGGATGATGTCTTGGAAACACGCCGTCCTCTTTGCCCTTTCCTTGTCACCAGAAAGGACAGGCAGCAGTTTGGTGACTTCTTCCTTCGTTATGGAAATGGGACTGATACAGTAATCAGGATGCTACATATGGAGCTTTTTAAATTACTGCTCTTCAGTCTTTTGTTAGCCTTCATTATTCCTGAAGATTTTTTCCAAGTCATAAAAATGACATTTTTAATATGCAGAATTAAAAAAAAAGGCAATATGAAGAATACATTTTTGTCAATAAGCTTTTACCTTTTAAACCAGTTATCTTAGTTTCTGCTCTAGGTATTTTAATTGAAGATTAACTACTCTTAAAGAGTATACAAATTTAGGTAGTATATATTTGAAGTAGTAAAATAGGACTGAATAAAAGCTGGGAATAGAGTGGCCTGTCCATTATAATTTTAGATTGCAGAGCAAAACTAACCTTCATTTGAAGTCAGCACTGCTGACTGAGTGACTCTTCTAATGTTAAGGCTATTTTATTTAATTTTTTTGTTGTTGTTGTTCTGACGAAGTTCACTGGAAGTATACTTTGGAGTTACAAGTTGAGCAGGTCTTACCTGAAATGTTTGCTTTATTCCTGCTGCGTTTTCTAATAAAAAGTTGTTGAGTCAAAGCTGATGCATGCAAGCATGAAACAAAATGCTGAACAATAGGTGTTTTATGCTTCTTTTGACTTCTGCTAAAATGACCTTGGTGAGTTCCTTTTTACCTCCTACAGGAAATAAGACCAGCTCATTTCTGTCTGCAGGCTGATAATTTCTCTTGCATCTTGAGCAGCCTTAGGTACCACATATGTTGTCTAAACTATGGGCATTCAAGACATGGAGGCTGCTTTTGTTTCAGAGGGAGGCAGTTGAAGAGGCTGCTGCATTCTAAGCACCTGTCTTGTCTCTGGGGCAAAGTACCTGGTTACAGGCTCGTGTCTTCCTCAGGTATCCCATATTTTTTCCAAGGATTCCAGGATAGCTGTCCTCAGGAAAATCTTGTTAAGATTTATTGTTTAAACCTATTTGATCTGATAGTTTTTGTAAACACTCTGATTTTTCTTTCTCCTTAGAGTTTTTACTTGATCTTGAATTGTAGCAGCATAAGTATTAATGTAAACTTCATGTAGATCCATAGCCTTGATGAACTGCATGTAAAAGACACACTTTTATGGACACTTTGATGAATTCCCTCATCAGTGTGCAAGATGGGGGAATGCTGCTGCTTCCATTTTGATCCCTGAAAGCTGCAGTAGATTAATAAAGCTGGTGCTTGTGGTGGCACATTACCCTGCGTGGAGATGTGATTCCCAGCTGGACCATTCCCTTGGGCAGTCCCTGGGGTAGCCCTGCCCTGTGCCTCAGTCTGCAGGGCATGCAGAGCTTTAGAAGGAGAATAAGGCTCAATCTTGTGGTGTGCTGCAGGCTTCCCCCTCTGTTGCCTGCCTGTAAGGAAGGAACCTGGATAAGATAGGACCTTAAGCTTGACTTAACATGGTGTAATAGTTTCTGTTATCCTAGCTTTGCATAGGCAAAGCTGGTTTTGGCCAGGGCTGTGCCCTTTATCCATGGCACTTCCCCAGTCCTTCCCTTTTGTTGGGTTTTTGTTGTTTGTTTTTGGTTTTTTGTTTTTTTTTTTTCTTGTTCTTGTTGTTTTCCCCCTCCTCATAAGGAGGAAGGGTTTGAACTACAGATTTACCATAATTCTGCTGCAAAATCAGTAACAGCTGTTGGAATTGTAAATGGCTTCTTGGTTGCCATCACAGAACCTGCAGTTGATCATCTCTGCCCTGAGCAATAACTGGAGACATCAGAGCTCTAAACAGAGAACACAGATGGGTGTGGGAAGGGACAGGGTTTCCTTTTACTGGATGATTTTTCAGATGCTGTGAAGTGCAGAGTTGACTGGAGCAGTGTCATAATGGGAGCTACAAGGAAGATGTAGAGGAGCTACCAGAGAAAATGTAATTTGAATGTGAATAGTTCTTAAATTAGCCCCTTTCAAAAAACCAGTATTCTAGGAAAACTCAGTGGGCAAAAGATACTCATGTTTTCATTGGGTGTCTCTACAAATTATTTATAATGTTAGGCTAAATATGTTCCTGTGTTGTCTTTGAGTAATTTAGATATAATAAACATTGATATGTTAATACATGGCAAACATTTAACAATTATTTGTCAAGAAAAATAAGTCTTCAGGTCTGACAGCCCCTGCTCCTGAAATGCACTGCATTAGAACCTACACTTAATGAAATCAATAGTCATCACAAAGATGCTGCCTTTGTGGTTTTGGTAATGGGGTTGATTTATTCTTGTTTCTGTGTTTTGGCTGATCATATTACATCTTCTGTAATTTTATTTTCCTCTCCTTCAATGCTGCCTTTTACTGCAGTCCCTAGAAACACGGTATTTATTTGTGGGGGTTGGATAGTTTTGGCAGTGCAAGTCAGAGGAGTTGGTGTGTTGGAAATGTGCAGTGGCTCTCCAATCCAGCTTGTCGCTCCATGGAGCTGGGCTGGCTGTTGTAACACTCTGCAATATGAGTTGCAACCTTTTTCCCTTTCACAGCTGCATTTGGACCCATCCACTCAAACAGCTTTGCACTGGGAGCGGGAATCTTGTCCATTAGGTTGCTGTAATTTGTTCTGTTCCAGCCAGCCACCTGTATCAGGACACTTGTTAATAATTTCTGCATCAGAGCCCTGTGAATTGCCTACATCTTGTTTCTAAACAGTGTGATCAGCACCTGGAAATTTCAGAAAGATGAGGAGAGTCTTTTGGGGTGATGGTTCAGGAAAACTAATCTCCTTCAGCCTAAATATGATCTGCTTCCCTGGACTTGGACAGAGGCTGTACCTGTTTTCTGATATTTTCCTTGACTGGGTTTTAGAACAGTCTGTGCCCCAGGAAGAGTGCAGTGAGGAAGGAAACCCAGCCCTTGGGTGCTTGCCTAGAAAAATGGAAGTATTGCTGTGGCATGGATAGAGGTATTAAGTTATTAATATGTGCTGGGTCTGTGTCACTGTATCTCTGCAGCTTGTACTATCTCATTTAAAGTCTGACCTACTGTAAAGCTGTCCCTTTGTAAACACAGCACTACTCAGGTTCAGCTTGGTTGGCATTGCTGTTTATTTGAAGCCTGAGTACTATAAAGTAATTATTAAAAAACATTAACTTTTATATTCAAAGTTTTATTTCTGGTCTTTGTATTTACTGAGAAAAAACATGAAAATATTGAACTAAGTCTTGATATTTAGGAGGGAAATATAAATAAATTGTTACTTTTAGAATAATGCTTGTATCCATTTTCAGCATTTTTATTTGTAGAGTGGACTGATGACATTGCATTTTTTTACAATACAATACATTGCATTTTTTTACAATACAATATTGAAAAATTTACAACATCGAAGCAGCTTACAGAGTCCTGTTCTGCAAATCTTCCCCCCCCTTGCTTTCTGATAATCATTGGCTAATTTATTTCTGTAGGAACATTTAAAAATATTGTAGTTAAATAATACAAAGAGAATCAAGTTAAGGCTCAGTAGTGTTCAACCAGCATGTGAAAAGCATAGTGTCTTAATTAAAAGAAATGCAGAAAACTTAGTTATTGGAAAGTATTTTTTACTGCTACAGGATTTGTGGGTGACTAAGAAATTTATAGACTTGAGGGTTTTTTTATTTTTTAAATAAAAGCCAGATACATGTCTTCATCATTTGGCTTGTTGACTTAATTTACTTGGATGGAATTTTTCAACATTTAAAACAAATTAAAATTCATGAATCATTTGTGCTTAGAGGCACAACCTTTTTAAGATACAGCAGTTAAGACTTAACTGGTTACATACATAAAATACTGTTTTGGATATGTAAATTTGGTAGTTGCTCCCTTAAAAAATGCAGATGAAAGTTTAAATAGTTGGGAATACAGCCTTGATTACCTGTTATACAATAATTATTGTGCTTGAATAACTGTTTATATTGGCACTATATTGTCTTTCTCTCTTGTTTCCTGCAAAAGCAGTGACTGCTTTGCAGGACAGCTGTGAAGAAAACATTTCACCATAGCAGAAGGCAATGGCGTGGTTTGTAAAGCTGTTTTGTGTTGCCTTAGTCACAGTCTGCACTTTCTTGTTACTCAGATTTTTCAGGTTTGATCTGTTGATCCACGCTCACTCTTAAATTGGGTTTTGCTGCTCTGTGCTGGGGTGGTGTGACTCGTTCAGGAGGGGAAGGTGTTGTTGCAGCCAGGGTGCCATTGGTGTTAGATTAGGATCAGCATTGTTTGATTCTGCGGTAAATGCAGCATGTGAATTTTTTAATTGTTTAAATTATTGTGGCTGGTTGATTGCTGGTACAGCTAAGTGAGCTTTTCCACAAACGTTTTGTAGATGTGGCAGGCTTTGTTGTCAGGTTTTAAACTCTGCTTTCCTGGAATTTACTTAAAAACATGACTCTGAGAAGAATGTAGGTGAGCAGTCAGTGGATGTCGATAGATAATTACAATTGTTCCAGATCAAAATGGCTGTTCTCTTTGAAAACAATTATTTCAAGACTATTTCAAGGATTTTATGTATTCACTTAGGAAACTCATTTCTCTGCTGCTGTAGTACCCAGGCACCCAGTCACTGTAGCACAGCTCTGGGCACTGTATTGGTGGCAGAGAAGTACCAGCCCTGGCTTGTTTTTTTCCTCTGGAATTCTATTGCAGACTGAGAGGTTTGTGGCTGTACATAAGCAGATGCTGCTGAAAACTTAAAGCAGTTAAGTTAGAATGTACAAATTTTAAGTAAAAAGAAAGGTAAAATAGTAGACAAATTGAGAAGCAAGGACAGACTACACCCTTTTGGATGTTCCTTACTAAGGCTGCTTTGTGTGTAAAGTCCATCATTTGTACACAGAAGTCCATAATGGGCTTTCACTGGAAGCTGTGTTCATTTTCTGCAGAAGGGATGTTTTAAAGAACATTGGAGTTGTTGAGATTGAGTTTTGATACGTGAGCCAGTTAATCAGTGTTTGAGCATCCCCTATAACTGGAAAACACAGTGCCTGGGAGAGCAAACCCGTCCAGTCTTGTCCCTCAAGTGGCCTCTACTTATTGAGTGACCCTTGCTTTTCTCATGCAGCCTTTCCTCATGTTTGACTGAGACCCACCTGTGGATGGGGTTTGAGTCTGGGAGCCTCACCCAGGACCGTGTGTGCCCCGTGGAGCTGCTGCCTCTGAGGGTGCTGCAGTGCCCCTTCAGCAGCAGCAGCAGTTTGGCTGTTGGTGTTGGCAGACTGTGAAAGACACTGTGAGGGGAACACGCTGTGGAACTGTGAAGAGCCATTTTAGGGAAGAAGTGTATGAATATTAAAGGAGAAAGAACTGGCAAACATTTGATTTTGTCTTGGTGAAACAAAATTATACAAATTTTTAGTGGGTGGGTTTTTTTGTTTGTTTGGAGGTTTTTTTGTTGTTTTGTTTGTATGGTTAGTTTTCTGGTAGAAAACCACAGAGGAGAAATTTATAGTTTGTTAAAAAACTGAAAACTTCATAGTAATCCAAAACTCTCATGCTGTTTATTCTCCTCCACCTCCCACAACATTTTATTTCCCTTGTAATAATTAGTTTGAACTTTCCTCTATTTCTATGGATCAAGTAATTTTCATACAACTTTGGGATTTTTTTATATGCTTTAAATCTTTCTTCTAAATAATGTTTTTGTAACAAAAAAAAAAAGCCATGAATACATTATAATTTCAATTTTCATGGTGTGTGGAAGATTTCTGCACTAGGTCTTTATTGTTTTTGAAGAATTCATCACCCTAGTTAAGAAGCTTAATATAAATTAAAGAAGGTATTAAGGAACATTAAGACATCAAAATGTGGAGCGTTCTTTTCCTTTCGATTGCTCCAAATGCAAACAAGTTGAATAAAATGTAATCAAAGGGCCTGTTTGGAGAACATTGAGTGGCTTTACAGCTGTGCTGTAGAGAACCTCTGGTAAGAGCATAATTCAAATAAAAAGGCCTTTCTTTCCTCCTCCTAATTCTCTTTGTTGTGGTGACAACAGAGTACAAGCCCGATAAAAATTTAATCACCTTATCTTTTTAAAGCAAATTGCATATTTGTTTACACACAATATACATAACATGAAAAAGCAAAAGCTGCTATCCAATCCCCCTCCCCTTCTAATCGCCTTAAAGGCCCTTGCCTAGAAGTTTAAAAAAAAAAAATTCAGTGTTTTAGTCTTTATTCTGAAGTCCCATTGTTCAGGATTGCTTCAAAAAGGCAGCCTGGGGAGAGATGAATATCACCAAACTTAAACTCTGGACCAGGGCTGAGCAGCAGATGCCTGGGATGTGTCCGTGCAGTTGGTCCAGCCTGACTGGCTGCTGCGGTGCCTCCTCCACGTGGAGAGTCGCAGGCGAGGTGGGAGGATTACAAAGGGGCCTGTGGATGGAGCACTTTGATTTTTGGAGCTGCTTTGTAATGAATTGCCTTTGATTCTGTGTCAGCTCTGCTCACCTGTAGCTCTTCCGCATTGTGTGCATTTCTGAGAGGCTGCTGCGGGAGATACCGGGCACTGCTGCAGGCTTTGTTGTTGTTGTTCCCTTTTCACTGGGATGATGAAGTTTTAGTCCCTTGTGTTGAATGCAAAACATGTTTTCAGTTGTTTCTGCTCACCTTGGTGCACACAACTTGAGCATTGTTAGTTTTGTTTATTTACTGTTTAATAGGTACCGGAGTGCTGACAAAAACACAATCAAAAGTGCCTTCTGGCCCACTGCTGAGTGGCTCTGGCCTGAGAAACTCCCTCACTGGATGGTAATTTAGTGCCAAAGGGATATTCTGTGGTTTTCAAAATTATGAAAGCTCCTGTGCTTAGTGGTTCCTATTTTTACATACCTAACTGTACTCTCTGAGGACATGTTTGTGATACTGCTCCTCTTGATCTGAGAATTTAATCAGCAAGGACTACATCAATAATAAAAGTTGTGAAATTCTGTCCTGTATAACAGTTGTCATATACTGTCCCAGATTCTACTCTGTGTTTATGTCTGCATGTTTCTTAGTACTCTGCCAGATGAGAGAGAGCTTAGGAGACCCAGTGACACTAATTGTGATTTCAAGACACTGTTCTGAGTGTTTTGAATGGTATTGGGTATTTCACGCTGACCTGCCTGTAATTTTCCTACTGTTGAATTGTAAGAAGAGCCTATAATCCCAAGCTTCCAACATTACATTTATGTGCATAAACAATTTGACTCCTTATTATTTCCATTATTTTTTCATAGTTATTCCTGGTATGCACTGGGCATTTTCCATGCATTCAGTTTTTGCTTCAGGGAGCTTGAAGAATGTGTGCACTGAAAGCACAGCACCAGTGTGAGTGGTGCCTCTCCCTGCTGGTATGCTACAGCACTTAGGCATGATCTCAATGGCTCTGTGGACCTTGAGTGCCCATCAAATGAAAATAGAGTTGTAATAATTGTTGGTATGATACATCAGCTGGCATAATTGCAACCTTGTTACTGTACTGAAAGTCCATGCGGAAATTAATTTGAAAATTTCCTCTAGGCTAGTGGAACAGTGTTGGATTTGGGGCCAGAAATATGATCATAGTGGTTGTCTTTTAGCTTTGACAGTTGATCCATTGTATTGTGTGTACACTTAGTTTGTGTAGCCTAGACCTAGAGCATGGTGCACTGGAGTCTCCCTGTAACCTGTATTCAGGTTAGTCCCTGCTGCACAGAAACACCAGGTTTTGTACAGCATACAACTCATGTTGTCTTCCAGGAGTGCAAGGTAGAAAGTTCTCTGCTCTTAGGGAAGTTGCTCCAGGAAGACTTGGCCAACAAACGATTGTGGTGCACTGTGCAAGTGAGGTCAGGTTTGGTACTCT
This sequence comes from Onychostruthus taczanowskii, assembly GCF_017590055.1. Lineage (NCBI taxonomy): Eukaryota > Metazoa > Chordata > Aves > Passeriformes > Passeridae > Onychostruthus > Onychostruthus taczanowskii. Next base: position 11,404,932 of record NW_024506993.1, read on the forward strand.
CAGCTGATTTCTGCTGAAGGATGGCCAACTGGCCAAGAAATGAAGGCATTAAGTATGTCACTTCATCTCCCTGCTGTCATTTAGGGCTGAAGGGTAATGTTGGTGTATTTTGGCAAACCCATAGCGGGAACTGCAAATATCCTTCTAAAGTGTGTGTGGGCTTGTGTAGATTTACTTAAGTAATGAGATGGATGCAGAGCAGTGCTGTGATACATGATGGGGATTTGTCAAGTTCAGAAATTTTCAGATTTCAGAAATCTGCCCTGCTCTGTGGCTTCAGGTGGCAGTTGTCCATTTGGACCTGCTGCTTAATAGTTGTATTTTATTTTTGAAAAACAAGGTTAAAAAAATGTGGTTGTATTATGTAAATTTGGGAAAATAGATAATATATCCCTATCATCTTGCTGTGAATTGAGCAATATAAAGCTGAATGAATGGCATCCTCAATGCACTGTGTGATGCTGGGTCTCATTAGTGTGGATGACAGGTTTAGGATGAAGAGAGGAGAGGGAAAGGGGCAGGCAAGGGAAGCACAGGGAAGTGTACCACTGATACCCACTCAGCAGCCAGCAGCTACGGTGTGGTGCTGGAGTCTGTGCTCCATTTAGCAATATGAAAAATATCAGACTGAAAATCAAGACGCTGACTTCATGTAGAAGGTATGGCAGACTAATTAAAGAAAAAAATGTGTACCAATTGAGCCTATAAAACTCTTCCTGACCTTGAGAAAACTCCCAGAGAGCTGTGGGAAACTCCAATCTGTCCCCTCTGAACTTTTTTGTGTTGTTGTTTAAATATAGTAACTGCTTTCTTAATTAAAAAGAAAAATTAGATGGCATTTCAAATTGTGTCCATGGTGCCTTGGGGACCTATTACAGTACAAATTACCCTCTACTATTTAGTGAGGTCTTGTTTACTATTGTGTGAAGCGAGGGTTACCAGTGTAAGGATGTAGGACAAGAAGGGCCCTTCTTTGAAAGTCTGGCTCTGCACATGAAAGTGACGCCAGCAATTGGAAGCAATTTGTGGAATTGTTTGATTATATTAATTATGGCACCAGCAAACAGTGCTTGGGAAACAGTTTTGTTTTCTTGCATTCTTTCTTGATTGCTTGCAGCAAAAGCCAAGATACAAAATGTGCCTTTAAGGACTGCCAGAGAGCGCAGTTCAAGCCATTGTGTGGAATTGGCACTGAGCTTGAAAGGGTTGTGTCCAGTTTGATGGGAGAGTTTTCCAAATACAGCTTCGGCCTGAACTTCACCCGGGTCAGCTGCTTAAATTAAAACAGCTTCTGTCTTCCTCATCAGGGAAGATTGGCTCTTTCCCTGTGAAGTAGGAGCCCATAATGAAATCCATGTTACTTCCAGTAGTACCACTTCTTATAATAATATCTTTCAGTCCAAAAGCCTGTATAAACTTAAATTGATATACAAGACTCAATCCTGCTCACCACTGAGCTGCAGCCTTCTCTGATGTGGTACAGGGCAGCTGTTCCCCAATTTATGGGAAGATGCTTTATTTGTGAAGGATTTCCGAGCAGTCTGCCATGCTGAGACTGCAGGAATAGTGCTACTGATGCAGGCTGGCTGTCACAACAGTTTGGGACATGGGGCAATCTACTTCTGCTCAAAGTGGCTGTAAGATTTTTTGTTTTCCTTGTCTCTGTCATCAAACAAAGAATTATGGATGTTTTGCACAGATCCCAAATTGAGGGTTTAGCACATTTGGAAGGAAGGAGTCTCCTTTCTTCTCTTCTTGCAGGCTGGTTGCTCCCTGGCCAACTTCTTGCTGTAGCCCTATTAATATTCACAAGCCAGGCAAGGTGATAACAACTGATCTTGTACTGGCCAGAAAAGAAAAATTACTCTTCTCTAGAGTTTGAAACTCTAGCAGAATATTTGAGAGAGCTGACAAGAGATGTGAAAAAGGTGGTGTGAATTCAAAATAGAATTACTGGAGAATTATGAAGGGATTTACATAAGTAAAATTCATTGCCTGATATGTGGAAGTAATTGAAGCTGAAATCCTGAGCTCCTGAGGGTAGCAAGGAAAGGAGTGTGTATCCCTTGTTTCTTGAGTGAATCTCTGGTCAACTATTACACTGAAATGGTCTTGGTAATCATATTACATTTGTTATCGTGGTGATGAACACCTAGGAACAGAGTAGATTGGCTCCTGTAAGAGAACTTAAATCTTCTGCCTATAAAAGGTTTGTAGGTGTTGACCCTGATGTCAGGATGTTCCTGCCTGATCCTAGGCTCCAGTTAGCTCAGGACAGTTTCACCCCCGCTCTTTCTAAAGCACAATAGGTTCATGAGAGGCAGGTGGGATGCCAAGCCAGACAGGATCAGCAGTCTCTAGATGACCCATCATCCAGTCCACTGGATGTAGTGTGGTGCATTTGAGGTCCCTGTTATAGTGTTTGTGGGTACAGTGACATAGTACTTCTGTCCTTGGAAGACTCACAAAGATCTTGTTTTTCCTGATCACTTTGGGGGTTTTTGGTTTGGGTTTTGTTTTGTTGGTGTTTTGGGTTTGGGTTTTTTGGGGGTTTTTTTTGTTTTGTTTTGTTGGGGTTTGGTTTGGTTTTTTTTCTGGGATATTGAAGGTGCAAAATTGCATTAATAAAGTCAAAAGGTAAAATTTGGGGTATCTTTAGGAGAGGAGAAGAGAAGCAGAGTTGCTAACTGATCTGAGGAGTTGAAGCAGCAGGATGTTATATTTTGTTGTTCTGGTCCTTTCTGCCTGACTGCAGAGATAACTGTAACAGGCGAGGCTGGGCAAACAGATCCTCTCATTTTGGAATTCTTGTGCCTTTTCTTTAAATCAAAACTCCAGAGTGTTGCTTTAGAGATATTACATGAGCTTTTCGAGTTCTTAGGTGCATAGAAACAGTTTTGTAGAACTGCTGATGTGTTTTGGGACTAGTTGGAAAACAAGTGTGTGCTTTCTAGTGTATTGTGGGACTCTGAGAATCAGTTCTTATAACACTGGTATTTCTATTAATTTTGCTGGAAACCAATGATAAATTTATTATTCTTATTTTAAAGTTAATCAGAATGTGAAACAAACGGGAGTACTACTCTGTTTGAATTTCGTACCCTTCTTTGGACACAGGTAGCTATGTTTTTTTAAGAATGGATATTTCTAAGGATGGATAAATATATATAGCTGTTGCAAGAAAAGAAAAATTAATTAGTTTTTAATTGTGTTGTGCTGAAATACAAGATTCTTGAGTCCTGCAGTACTGGCAGAAAGTTTCTATTTCCTTTCAGTGGTCCATCATTGCAGGAAGCTGAGGGAGAGGTTGGTCTTTGTACACTCTCTGGTGAAGCCCCTCTGCATCAGACTGTGGCATGGATGTCACCATCTGGGCCTCTAATTATTTCTGATTTTCAGGTCAACCAGCTGTTGTACTCTCTGTTAGCAAGAGTTGATGCAGACACACACTCTCTGTGTAATTAGGGTTCAGGTTCTGAGAGTTCAATTTGAGGAAATCCTGAAATTGTGCAAACCAGCTGTTACGAATAATCCATTGTGAGTGAGGATTATCCCCAACACTTTGCCTCTTTCAAGTTTTGCTCTTTTTTTCCTTCCCTCGGGAGGAAAGAAAAATGTCTGCCTGTCATATTAAAAGGTTATGTTTGCCTCGGATAAAAATTATTTCCAACATCAAATATGCTATGTTAACTTGTTTTCTGATGTTCAGTCAATTTTTAACATTTGAATGTTGACAGGAAACAAGAAGTTGCACGTAGCTGAGTCTTACCTGCAGTATTCAAAGGAAGTGAATAGGATATTTTGTTTGCAGAAGGGAGAAGCAAGTTCAGTTTCTCACTGAAACTCTGCTCACAAATTCCTGAATGGAATGGGAGGTTTGGCAATAGTATCAGCAAGTCAAAAATAGTCTAGCAATTTCTTAATATGTTATGAAAAACGGAATGTTTTCTATTCCCAGGGTAGCTGCTGGTGTAGTCTCAATGTGCTTTTTCCTAACAGCATGGTGAGGATCCTGAGCCAGCACTTTTCCAGCAAACCATGGCAAGTGCCAGTGCAGGGTAGCATGAACTTTTCATTTTGGCCTGAAAGCAAAGTTCTCATTAATTGGGAGCATTGAAAGCTTTCAACATGATTTTTTTTTTCCCATTACAATTCTTATGCTGTAAGAAAACTCTGTAAAAATCCATGCAGATACTTCCATGTTCACCAGCATAGTTTGCAACAGGCTTTTTTTACAAGTGTGCACAAGAGAAGGGAGTTGTTGAAGTTCAGCAAAATAAATTATTCTCCCTGGCTGTGCTGGAAAGCATGCCTGCACCTATATTATTACACCTGTTTTCAATGATGGGTTATCAGTTGCTTAAAAATTGCTCCTGTCTCTGGCTGGTCTACAAGAGGATACTGTATTATCTTGCTTCTCATCTAAAGTGTGTCTGGCATTCAGTCTTTAAAATCTTGCATTCAAACACAGTGTTTCATTAGCTTTGAAGGAGACAGAACTATTCCTAAACATTGAAGAGAACTGTGAAAATAGGAAATGGAAATACAGAGATGGGAAATCTGAAAAATTAAGTTGGAAAAGGGGGAAAGAGAGATAAAACTCCTGAAGGGCTGAATAGCAAGTGCAATTTTGAGTCAAGGAGGAAGGAGTTGGACTTCAGAAAGAAAGAACAGGGACCGTTCTTGGAGACCTTTTGGAGGAGCAGGGAAGCAGAAGGCTAATAAGAAAAAACGTCAACAAATCTGACAAGGGATGTTGATAAGGAATGACAGTATTAAGTGAAGGCGAATGTGTAGTGGAGAAGTTGAAAGTGTAAAAGGCAAAGTATAGTCGAAGGTTGCAGGTAATAGATGAAATAAATATTTATATGGGGCAAAAGCACAGAGGTGCTCCTTCACCCTGCTGTTGGGTGAGCAAAAGGAATTAGAGGAGCAGATACTGTGTCAGCTTTCATCCTCCTTCCAGCTGAAGCAGGAGTAAAAACAGAGCAAAAGTAAGCCCGGTTCTGGTGCTGTGATTTGTGTCGGGCTGGCATTCCGGGCTGGCTGATGTGGAGCCTGTGCCCTGCGGGAGGGGACACGTTCACAGGGCAGAGCTGCTGTCCATGGGAGTAACTTCCCTGGAGGGAGGGGAGCTGAATCCATTGTGCATGGATAAAAATGGGATTTATTCTATACACAAGAAGGTGTCCAGAGTTCTACAGTGTGGAATTTCCGTATGAAGTGGTTAAAATCTGTGTGTTTCCACACTAATTTCTTGTGTGAGCAATTGTAAAACTCAGCGCTGCCACTGCGTAAGATACTGCAAATCACTAAGCTGCTAGCTTTTTATTTGTGAAAATTGTGTAAAATACTGCGCTTTTCCTTTATTTTGTGCGTGTGAAATTGTTCTTCCTGATTTGGTATTGCTTTTCGTTTGAATTTGAAAATGAATTTTTTTATTAATATCACTTACAAATGGATCAGTTTGGGCTAAATCCTTCAGGCCATTCTGAGACAAAGGATATTAGAGTCTGTATTTTTATCTGTTAATTATTAACAGTAGTTGAAAAGAATGAAGTAAATTACACTGTTTTGCAACTAGATTTTCATGTCTGACCTGAGTTAGTGGATGCTAAAAGTACATTTTGCATAAGACCTTGTCTGGGCACTTCTTCTTACAGACATGGTTTTGATGGGTCGGAATGAATTTGCTAAGCTTTCACATATCTTATGTGCCTTTGAGGATGGCCCATTAATAATATTAATACATAGGTATTTTCCATTGTTGTACGCAAGGCATTTTTTAGAACTTTGAAGCTAGTCTTTTTTTTAACACATGGACCTTTTCAATTTAATCCATTAGCAACTTGGCAAAATAAAGTAATTGTCCAACAGAGGAAGAAAAAAAAATCTATTAACATTTGCTACAAATCCGAGTAGTACAGGCAGCACTTAATTAATGGAACAGATTTCTCACTATGTGTTCAAGCTAACATAGCTATTGTTCAGCAGAGATTAGACCCTTAATGTAAGTAAGTTAAACTAGACCTCCATCTAAAAATATCCGTCATTTCAGCTATTAAAGCTCTGATGTCTTCTTCGGTGACAGATATATTTCCCTTCATTTCCTTGGTTTTGTAAAATGTGAAGCATGCATTGTGTGTAATGTGAGAAATCCACGGAGGTAGATGAAACCCCGATTGTGCCTGTCTCTCTCTGCCTGCTCCTTTGTGCTGCTCCCTGTCTCAGAGCCTCCTCAGCCCTGAGACCTGCTGGCACCAGAGCAGAAAAACAGAAAATGCCATTTGTCAGGGTATGATGCCAGCCACCTAATCTGTTTGCAGAATGAGGGCCATGGGATCTGATTAGGTAATTTAGATACCATGTGAGTTCAGTAATACCTGAGCTGCCTCTGGCTGTCAGCCTGTCACTTCACTGGTACAAACCGCCACCTTCTGCCATTTTTTCTGTAAACTTCTTACCTGGAATACCTTATTTAGTCCAAATAGGTGTTAAGTGCTGCAGGTGAGGCATACCTTTACTTCTCCTATGTGGAAGTTAGTGATAGGGTGGAGGAGGTGAGATGGCTCAGTTTTAAATGCATTTTCCCCAGCAGAATTCCACATGCAGCGAGCATTTTTTCTTGAAAACTGATTTTTTCTGACATGAGATGCTTTGTTTGAATACCACAGATGCTGTGCCAGGTTTCAGTTGTGTTGGGCCATCCAAGCTGATGCCACTGGTGGGTTTGAAGCTCAGTTTATCCACTGTGGTTATTTCACCCTTGTGGCTGAGAATTCCCTGACTTGCTGCTGCAGCCCAGGGTCTCAGGGGGGTGAGAGGCCAAGCACTGCCATGTCCCTGTGGGCAAGGGCTTGCAGAGGCAGCCTGGGTTCTTCAGATGCCCATAAGGGAAAATTTTGGCTGCAATTTTAATGCCACATCTCCTCCCTTCCTCTCTCCTTTCCGCCAATTACCATTTTTTGGAAATTAGCGTCTCGCAAAGCCTGCTAACATAAATAAAAGTGTTTTAGGATTTGTTTGCTTTAATTAAAATGTGTCTTTCTGAAAGGATTTAGTTAAACATCTTTCTTAAACAGTGCTGTGCCAGTAACAGCAACATTTGTAATAGTGATAAGACCCAGAAAGGGAAACCAAGTAGAAAGCAAAATGAAATGTTTCTTTGTCCAAAAAATAAATGGTTGTCTCAGGAAAGCAGAGGAAACCCTGTGCAGGGACAGTTACAATTAGGTTGATCAAAACAGTAGAAAACATAAAATATTAAATAAATTCTGCAAAGGTAGTGAGTGGGGCTGCTTGAGGTCACTCTCTCTACTGTCTTTATTTTGTTTTCCCCTTTTTGGACTGTTGCTATTTTTTTTTCTAGCAGTACCCACAATAGTCTCGGAGCTTTCCAAATAGGAAATAAGTTGCTTTACATGTCGTGATAAATTATTTTTCGTAGTGAAGATGGAGTGATTGTAAGGGTAATGATATTAATGGGATTTATATGAAAGCATCCAATTAAAAAATCGAAACAGCTGCATCAAACATGACTCTACAATGTAATAAAATCATATAATAAATATGTGGTCCCGCCACACCATATTACCTAGTTTGATTAATTGAACCTTACGTGTGCAAAGATAGTCATTATCAGACTTCTCAGCCATCAAGGAAGAACAGTCTCAATTATTTTCACAATGAAATAATCATTGCTTTTTTTGTGTCCTGCCATCTGGAAAGAGAAAACAGCAGCTGCCATGACTGAAATGCATGATCTTGCAGAACTGTACAAAGTTGATTGTGCTTGATGCTGGACTCTTCTTCAGCCTTAGTGTGGGCTGTAATTTATTTAGTTATATAAAAAACATGTTGATTTTCTCCTCTTTTGGAACCTTGCACTTTTTTCCCTTTCTTTTTCTTTTTTACTGTTTTTTTTTTTTTTTTGGAGGGGGGGTGGGTGTTATTTGTTTGTTTGGGTTTTTTGTTTGGTTGTTTTTTTTGGTTGGTTGGTTTTTTGCGTGTTGTTTTGTTGTTGTTGTGTTTTTTCTTTGTTTTTTTTGTTTTTTTCCAAATAAAAGACCCTTCTCTCTGTGAAAGTCTCCGCAGTGCAGGGCTGTTGTTGGGAAATGGCAATTGGGAGCTTCCTGGTTTTGCTTCAACACTTCCTCATTTCCTCCCTTCCCTTGGCCGTGCGGTGGGAATGCTGCTGGGATGATTTGCTCCCTGGCACAGCCAGATGAGAGGCTGGGCTCTGGGGCTGTGTCCCCTTGCCATCAGCTCCGAGTGGCCCTGGATGTGTGTGAGCTGGAGCAGTTCACCTGTGCCCGCAGACCTCCTGTCTCCAGGAAATCATAAGCATCTCAATCTTTTTGTCAGGCTGTGATACGAGAATCCGCATCTGAATTTCAGTACGAAGAGAGAGAGGCTGATTAAGTGTTTGAGATAAGGTTATGTGACACCACAGGTTAAAAATACCTGAACTGATTTTGGCCCAATGCCTGAAAACCACATTGTAGCATATTCAGGTGGCACTGAAAAAGCTTTGAGGAGTTTGTTGCTTTCTGCTTTATGCAAGTGCTTCTTCAGGAGTGGGCTTTTAGGAGCTGCATCTCTCTTTACAGCATGTTTTACAGCATTTCTTTGGACTTTGCTGTCTTGCTTTTCTTATCTAAAATGTTACCAATGTGTTGAGTTATAAGAAAAAATAAAGGTGTAACAAACCCTGTCAGTTTAGGAGGAAAAGGACAAATATTTCTGTTTGGCACAAATGTCTGAAGAAACAGATCCCCAAAATACTATGCAGCTTAATTCTAGTGCCCCTAAGCAATAAGCAGTGCAAGTTGAAATCCCTAACAAATACTTTGTCTTAACAAAATAAAAACAAAACAAAAACTCAACAAACAAAAACAAACACAAAACCTGTATAATTTGCAATGTCCCAGTTATAAAAAAAAGCAGTGTGCTTCAGGTAAATCTAGAAAATAGATTTAAAGAAATTCAAGAATCTTCTGAGCCTTGTGACTCTCTATAATTTTAATGTTTTATCAGTTGTTTTTTATTCATGCCTTATATTTTTATAAATATTCTTAGTGATGACAAGAAACTTTCGGTATGTGTCTAAATAATAAGAAAGGCCTGCCAAATAAAAGACTGAGACCAGGCAAGCTGTTCTAGCTTGTTTAAATTCTTCCCTGTGTTTAATACTTTAAAAGCTGTAGATGGACACTGAAGGATTCGGGATACTGCACTGGATTTGTGGTATCACTGTTATGAACTTTATGTTTAAAGACTTCTCTTGTTTCCTATGTAAATACCATACTGCAGGAGTCATGCAGAAATGTGACTTCCCTAATGCATTTGATTTACTTTATTTTCTTTGGGTGATTTCAGATGAAAACATGCCTGCTCATTTTTCTAGTTCTCTGAAATGTGATGTTGAGTGTGTTAATCATGTGTGTTCTTGTTCTTTTACAGATGGGCTGAAGCCAGATACCAAGATGCTGCTGACTGCTGCCTCCAAGAAGAAATCTAAGGGAGGGAAGGGGGATATGACCAAAGAGGATGAAAGCAGCAAGAATGATTCAGCCCAACCTGTTACTATCTCTCTTATCTTTAAAAGATATGTTTTTGATACACAGAAGAAAATGATTCAATCCTGAGGAAACAAGAGAGGCTTCTGATTACACCTTAAAGTCCAGACCCTGAAATGCATTGAGGTGGAATGTGTTTCTTGTTCAAACACATTAGACCTGTTCCTTCCTCACAAACAGAGCCTGGAAGCTTTTCCTGACTGTGCCCCCATCCAGAATCTCTGCAATCTCAGATTGTTCAGTTCAAATTTGCTTATTTTGTAATTTCTGTGATGTGCATCTTTATGGCATCTCAGAGAATCTCACCTGCCAGATGAGCAGCCCTGGGTGTACGTTCTAATTGCACTGTTTTCCTGGATAATTGTGTTGAAGTTTCTCTTGATTTAGAAGTTTGCCACCAAGTCAGGATGTAAACTTCATGTGACCCACAAAGTGAAGCTGATTATTCTAGGCTTACTTCTTTGAGCAAAGTGGGAGACAGAAGGCATACTATTTAATAGTTGAAAGCTAAAATGGATGTTTCACATTCCTTCAGTTGCAACTATGTGAGATGCTATGTGAGAGATGGTATGGATGTTTTTTAGAAATACAGTTCATATCTAGAAATGTTTTCCATATTAAACATAATGATCTGTGTAGCTGAGAGTCTTAATTGTTCTGTTTGCTCTTCCAAAGGTTCAGAATTTATCTTCATTGACATTTTATGTAACTTTTTTGATTTTCCTGCCTGTTCTGCAATGAATCCTATTCCAAAACTGTTTTCTTTTTCTTTTTTCTTTTTTTGTTTTTTTTTGGTAACCAAAATGCCTTTTGTGTGTGAAAGAAAAAGTTGCCTCTGGAAATAGTCAAGGGCTTTATTTCATTAAAATAATGATAGAAGATTGCTGCATAAGCCTTGTAAAATGAGTGTCTCCAAGATGCTTTAGAAACCATTAGTTTTTAATAGGGATTTCATGGCTGCTTTAGCTCTTTCTTTCAATTTCGTGTCCTAGGCTCATAAAAAGGAGAGCACTGGTAATATCCCTTCCTTGTTGCATAAAAAGTATAGGACACCTTAACATGAAAACTAACAGCAATTCCACAGGTATGAAAGCTGCAGTCTGGAACAGAAATTGGACTCAGGCTTGGCAGCATGGCAAATGTTGGTTCCTGCCTTTGGAACACAAAGAGTACCTGCTTGTTGATGCTGAATAGCAGCCTGTGACCCTTTTGCTCAAGTCAGCTATAGATGGTGATCATATGTACAATGTAAGTGCATGTTGCACGTGGAGGTAAATAATTGCTGCATTCATTCTTATTAATCATATTATTATATCCCTTGATGGGCATGAGTCCATCATGATAACATGATCCTGATTTTTTTCCAGTCTTACCCTTTTAATTTCTAGGTAGCCAAAGTGGCTACAAATGGCAAAGTTATCAGCTATTGAGAGGATATTTACAGCTGGACAATTGTGAGACAGAGCAAGCCTGGTGTCTAAACTAGGCTGATGGTCCCCCTTTAAATCAGAACAGAATTAGTGCTTTGTGTAATAATCCCAAACAGTTTCTGCTGAGTGAGTCCCAGCAAAGCTTTAGCACATCCCTTAAGATTATGGGGTATGCTTTCAGTGTGATCCCAGAGGAATTAGGCAGGCAACTTCAGCTATTGGCTTAACGTAACTTGTGCTGCCAGCCTTGCTGGAAAATGTATCCTTCTGTAATGGAAAAAATGCATTTCACACCCCTGTCACCTCTCCTTCCCCATTTCTCTCTTCTTCCCAAACACCCCCAAAAGCAGTCTTTGGAAAGAATATTTATAATGTCATCTTTCTTTTAAGCCTTTATCAAATCCCGTTTTGTACTCTGCACTGTTACCTCTGCCTAAGGTACTGCAGTGATGAACAGGTGACATTGAAGGAACAGTGTTACTATCATCCCAGGTTACTCTCAGAATTATGGGTATAAAAAAAGTAATTAAATGCTCCTAGTTATTAAGGAACTTATATCTGTCTTGTATCTGTATAGTTCTAGTGTCCTTGCCAAATTTTAAATGGGTTGCTAATTTGGAGTACTGGAAAGAAAAGGGGAGTGATCAGGAAAGGTGCTTCCATAGTTGTTATCCTTGTACTTAAAGGATTTTGTCTTTTCTCATTTCTAAGATACTTTTGAGTAGTTCTGGAGAGGAGGTTGTCAGTGTAAATGGGGGTATGTATTTTTGCAAAGCCTATCTGATGAATGTTTTCCCCCCACACCGTGGATTGCCCTTAACAGGATCAGTGAGTCTGTTGTTATGGAACTTGATCCCTTTGAAAACTCATTAACCCTGAACACTTAGATCTGCAGTCCTCTTCTTGGCTGAAAGGACTGCTGGTGCAGGGAGTCCCATGGTTTATTTGCTTGGGTACTCCAAGGGAGTGAGCAGCAATAATTCCAGAGTTGGACCTACATCCCTTTCTCATCCAGTCTCTTGTAAACATATTTTTAAAATCTCCCTCCTATCTTCCATTTCATTTCCAGACTAGCATACTAGCTTGGCATTTTTCTTCCATCTTCTCAGTCTAAGACCTGATCTCTTCCTCAGTGCTCCCATTTCCTTCTTTGCTCATTGCTTCTCCCTGCGCTTGCCCTGGGGATCCATGGCAGGGCTCCCACGACGTTTGCTGGGAGCCCGGTGAGGTGGGGAAGGCTCTTGGCTTGCAGCTCATCCCTGCTCCTGTGTGCACTGAGGAGCTGCCTCTGTTCAGGCTTTGACCCTGAGCAGCTCTGATGGGCCCACAGGAGCAGGCAGTGCCTTCAGCTGCCCCCCTACCCTGCCCTGTGCCTCGGAATCCTCTGCAGAAAGCCCCTGTCACAAAGCCTCGTCCTCTCCTTTCGCTCCTGCTGCAGACGTCCGTGTGGGATACACAGCTGGGGAGGGATCTGTTGAAGACTGGAGCTTGGTTTTGTGTTTCTCCCAATGTAGAATTCCAAAGGGAGAACCTAAATGTGCCCAAGAACTTTGATTATAATGTGCTATTACTGCAGATCTCTGGCTACTGTCCTGAGGCTGTTGGATACACATTCGAAAAAGGGTGAAATGGTGGAACAAAATGATTATGGGAAAATCAAAGCTTTAAAAGACATTTGTAGGATGAACAGATGTTCAAACATTCTTTTATTTGGTTTCCAGACAGACGTAGAGACTTTCCTTTCATCCTCATAATCAGTGCATTATGCTGTAATTTGTAAAAATGGCATTAAAAAAATATTAACAGGGTCATATTGTGATCTACTGACTCTGTGTCATTAAGCCGTGAAGTTAAGAACGGCAGCTGGGAGCAGGGGTTAAATGTTGCAGAATGTACTGTACTAGCATATATTGTCAGACTGTATTATAATGAATCCAAAATGGAATAAAGATGTAAGGAGGTTTTTTTAATACTCCTAAGGTTGTCAGTGTTGCAAAACTAGAAATTATTACGGCTGTGCAGATGTTTGGTGAGTAATACATCTTTGGGTTGTGGAGAGAGTAGCAGGGAGAAAAGCTTCATTTTTACAAGCCTGTTTTCTACTTTTCCTTGGAATTTATTTTGGGACTGCAGTCTGGCTTGTGATCATGCCAGAGGTCTGGAGCCAGGAGGGTCAAAGCTGTGCTCATGGTAGCAAGGATGCAGTAGGTGGCATCCTTTGCTTGGAATCTAAGCTGAGCCTCCCCACCTAAAAAGGGGGTTTGCACTGGAACTGTGACTGAAGGGTTTGCAGCAGGCTTGCAACCCAGCTCTTAAAGAACAGCTTCTGTTAAAAACTACAATGCATTTAATGTCTGGGACAGAGCCATCAACTCCAGTCTGTTGACCAAAGCCTGAGGCACCAGTGTCCCTTCTGTGTATGTTTCTGGCTCAGCTGAAAATAGCTCTGTCTCTTAAATCCTGTATTAGTTGGTTGCAAGTAAGTGACTGTGGAAAAGTGAACCATCTGCACCAGGGCAGTTCTTGATGTGTACAAGGCATCTGTTTCTGGCAATAGCACTTTCCTTGGCTGTTGGACTCTGCAGTTGAACAGCCACGGGGTGGTGAAGCAAAATGAGAGCCCATCACAGCTCATGGGGAGTTGCAGTGGTGAAGCCACAGTCCACCCCAGCACTGTTTGCCTCTCACTGCTGGGAGAGCAGCTCTGTGTTTACATCTGCAAAGTGCTCTGGGGTCTTGTGAGATGAGGGATGAAAGGCAGCAGAGGAATGCTACCTTCTTAGCAGTTTCAAAACCCCTTCATGCTTCCCTTTTAGTTTAATACCCACAGTGAGCTGGAAAGCTCTTCATTTACAAACACATGAGTTTTAACCAGACTTGTTGAGGATATAAATAGAATTATTTTAAGATAGAGCCTAGTTCTGGGATCTAACCTGCCAAGCCTGCAGAAAACGAAGAACTTTATAACTGCAATCTGTGGTAAGGCCAGTTTTGCTAGATGAGCACCCAGAAGGAATCCAGGGGCTTGGGGAGGCTGAGTTTAAGCAAGATCCTGGCAGTCTTCTGAGATTGTCCACAAACTCTCCTGCTGTTCTGTGCAAAAACAGGTTAAAAACATCAGTAGACAAACTGTAGACAATATACGAGGAAAAAGAGCACAGTGGATCTGCTTATTTCCCATTGTCAGTGCCAGAATGTGGAGTCTTGCTCACATCTCCTGCTGTGTGTGCTGTGCTAGTTGAAGTTCCAGTTGTTGGGTTTCCACTCCTCAGTAAGTGTTACAGTTTTTATTTTGTGTCTGGTACAAGTGCTTTTCCAAGATGGTGTAATCAGCCTGCAAGGCTTGGATCATCCATTTCCTCCTCAAGGACTGTTGCTTGTCAAAGGTGACTCCTCTAAGGGGCATCTAAGCCATACCTTTCTGATATGCATTTATATATCAGAAATTTGTTTTTCTAGTAAAGGACAGGAGAGGGAATGTATCAAATTCTTATATTTTTTTTTTTTTATTTCATAGTCAGCTGTGAAAGGAACTCATTGAACAGAATCAGAAAATACTGCAAGATCTTTGGTAAATATCAACACTGCACTGCTTTACAAGGCACTTTCTTAAAAACGAGACTGTCTTTTTGACTATTGAGTCCTTGCCAGTCCTGCCTGTTCTAGTTCATATTTCTTAACCAAGAGGTAATTTGAGGTCTGGATCAAGTGCTGCTAAACTGACAGCCCCAGCAGTGAATGAGGTTCCTGCTAACACTCTTGCACTGCCTTTTTGGCTAAACTGATCTGATTACTTTTGATCCTTTCAGAAAGCTGGGCTCTTCATTAGCTCTAGCATGTTCTGTTTAGATCAATTTCTTCTCCTTTGAGTGGGAGTCATGCAGTTTTCTTGTGTGTTGGTTGATCATTCTGAGATTTCTCAAGGGCCTCGTTCATGTCAATCAGAGAGACTCCATCCTTTTTGGACCACAAAATTGTTTTTATTAGGCTGTACGTGGCCCCCATTCAGATGTGTACGAGCCGATTCTTTTATACTATTTTCTGTGAAAACTGATATTTTAGTGCCTATAACTTGAGTCTGACAGTTAGGAGTGATCCATGCCCTCATGGTGAATTCATTCCCAAAACAGCATTCCATAAGGACAAGCTGAAACTTAGACCCCACACAGAAGTTTTTGCCTAAATTTCTTCGTTTTTGCTAAAGTAAGTGATCCATCATCTAGTTTTCTTTCTTAAGCCTCACTTCAACCAAAGCTGACTTGAACTCTCTGAGAACATAGTTTTGTTACCTGGAAAGATCAAGGTCTTTCAGAAGCTCTTCTAGACACTGTTAAGTTACTGAAATATTATCTGCATTGGTGCCCACCTCTGTTAAATGGATATGGGAATTTTTTTTCTGCAGAGTGCTGGTCATGCTGTTTGTGAGGACAGTAGAAATGCAGATGGGGTAATTAGTTACTTATTGTGCAAGAATAACTAAAATTATTCCCCCCAAAAATCAGGCATCTGAGAAGTGTGTTTTCACATGCACATCTTACTTGTTTCCTCTTTAGATGAACTAAGGTAGGTTTCAATTGCTGATGAATGTGGAAGGGAAAAGGAAGGGATGGTTTTGTGTCATCTTGCCTTTTAAAAAGATTGTTGGGAAGCTTTGGCAGGAGAAGCATTTTGTTCTGAGAGAAATGCAAATCACTTTATACCTCAGTGTTTGGGGGGTTTGTGTTGTTTTTGTGTTGTGAAGATTGATCTGTGCTTGGAACCCCACTGGGTGAGTGGACAGTTTGGTCTCCATCCAGTTCTAAATTGAGCTCTAAATCTCATTTGCCATCTGGCAAAGCATGGCATGACTGGGCAGTTTCAGGCAGAGGTCTGGATTTAGAACAGTGGAAGAACACAGAGGTTTGCCAGTTTGGAATGAAAATAGAACTGTCAGGAACACAAAACTCAATGAGAGGCATGGGCTTAGACTGAAATGTATTTGTCAGGACCTTAAACTGCTGTAATAATGGTATCTGAGCACAAATATTTAATAATTTATGTAACCTGTTGTTACAACAGGTACATAAATCTTTAAGCATCACAGTTTAACATACACAAATACTTTTAAAGCTGAAGTTGCTTTAATTGAGATCAGTATTGAGAAAAGCTCTTACAAAATATTTTGAGTTCTCAGTACCAAGTCCTGTCAGTATTTGACAATTTTTGCCTTTGATATATGATGTATTTCAAAATCACATCATTATGTACAACTTGCACTCACTTACGTGTTTGTGCAGTGACTCGATGCCCAACTGATGTGTACAAAAGTGGGAGAATGAATTTGGTCAGTTGTCCACTGCCACGTGTGGGATGTCACGGGGGTGGACCTGAGTATTGAGACTGTGGCTCCTGCTGCTTCTCTTCCCACGTTCCCCTTGCTGCCACGTGAAGGGCACTGATGAGTCTGCTGTTCCCAGCCTTGAGGGCAGTCTGGACTCCTCAGAACATTTCTGTCCTGTGACAAAAGTAAGAGGAAATCTGTCATAACTTTATCTTTCACTGAGGCAGTGCAGACAGAGTTTGTCCATGTGGTCCATATTTGGTTTTGTCCATCTTCCAAAGGAAGGTTCTTAACTGGATTGTCTGTGCATTGCCCTCCACCCTAACATCGAAAGCTCATGTAGGAATTGGTACCTGTGTCCCACTACTAAAACGGGCAGAAGTGAACTTGTGGTAACTTTGTCCACAATTTTATTTGTTGAAATACTAACATTAAAGTCATCTGTGAGAGAGCAGCAAAGACCACCTTCAATTTGTACACAAGGCTTGCTAATTTGCAACATTAGTTTTGCTGGTTAGCGTGGGGTGGTTTTTTTCCCCTTAATTAGAAATTTTAATTAGACCATGCTGTGTATTAAGATGTTAAAGCTTTGACTGGCAGTTTGGAATTGCAGAAGGATCAGCTCTCTCTGCAGGGTTGCAGCACAACAGGGATTAGCTCGCACCCTCCTGCCTGCAGGTGTGTTTTGCTTCTTGAGGAAATGTTCCTCAAGGCAGGAAGCATTCATCGTCCTGATCAGACCTGTCTGTTCCAAGGAGCCTGAGCTCAGGGAAGAGCTGCAGATTCACAGATCATGCACAAGGTGTAAGGACAAAGTCTCAAACCTGAATGACAAATAGGTCATTTGTTGGAGTGTTTCACCACAGCACCTTTGTCTGCTGAACTCCGGTTGTGCCAGTGCAGGAAGGTTCCTCGTCTTTGGAGATCAGCTGCCATGCTGGCCCTTCTGCAGCTCCAATTTTCAGTCCTGTAATGTAGAAGAGCTGCCTGAAGGGATTTCCCCATGCCTGATGTGCTGATCTGGGCTGTCTGTAGCACACCATGCATAGCGAGTTGCTGGGTGTGAGGGAGCCTTGTGGGCTGATGTATTTGGAATTGCTCAAGCTCCCTTACCTCGTTTTTCTTTCTTGTTTTAAAGCAGATTCAAGGGGAGATAGGACAGATTTTTAAAAATTAGCATTTAATGTTTCCAGCATCACACTCCTGGAAAGTACAAAAACTTCTGCCATGGATAATTATGGAATAACCTATATAAGGGAACTGTTTCCCCAGTCTCCTCACAACTGGTGGATATCTTGTGTCCTTTGAGCCTGAAAATTTGTATTTTTCTTCTGTCTAGAGTAAGTGTGGGTTTTTCTGTTAGCCAGACAAATACACAATCATTTAAAAAACTGCTGAAATGCATTTTCCAAGATATCTTGTGGCACTCTAACCCACAAGCTAATTACGGTACTGCAATTATAATTTGCTATTTTGAGTTGATTTCATATTCTGCAGGAACAGAAGTCGTGATTTTCCTTATTTCTTGCTGTTAGTTTGTTTATCAGATGTCATCTCTCTTCAGAAGTGCAAATCTTTGCCACCTCTGTTGGTATAGAAAACTATCCATGTTTCTAATGGTTTTACTTAATCAATATGCTCTTAAAAATGAAGATTGATAAGTAACATTTTAATAATTTCAATATTAACTGTCCCTTCTAAGCATCATCCCACAGAGTTCTGCTGTGCAGGGTCCCTGTTCTATTGAGTGTACATTTCTATTGAGGGTTCACATTGATGCCCAAATCCTTCATCATGGATTCTTCTGTGAATATATTCACATAGTTCAATTTATATGTTATTGACAGTTAACTTTCACTTGTCAATACTCAATTTCAGCCTAGCTTTGGTGGTACTTAAGTCTACCTCCTCTTCCTGCCAGCTGTATTAACCTTCTGCTATTTGCAAATCTTGTCCAGTTTTAGTTCTTCTCTTTCCAGAGGGTCACTGGTTGAGCAACACTGAGTTAGTGTGGACTTTTTTAGCACGTGTTTGATCTTTCATTTGATTAAAGCCAGATCCTTACTCCTGTCCTTTTCTTTCTTTGCTTTTCTTGCAGAAAGTCTTTGGTAGCCAAATGGTTTATGAATGTGTGTGTATAATTTCAGTATAGTAGAAGTATCCAGTTTTCCTTGGGTTTTTTCGGTGCTTAGTGAATGACATTGGTCAGGATGATTGGCCAGCCTGGTTTTGATTGATGCCTCATGGTTTTATCTGGCACTGAAGTAAGCTGACACTGGTCTGTAATTCCTTGTAAGTTCTGTTTTAAAGAAAGTGGTAACTCTGGCAATTGACTGTAGTTAAGACATATATGTCTGTTAGTGTGTAAATAATTTTTAATTAAATGCTGTCAATAATAATAATTAAATGTCAATAATTAATAATTAAATGCTGTCAATAATCAGTAAAGTGTTTTATCAGGTGCACTTAGTGAACTTGTCATTTTTATACCAATCAATAGAAGTGACTAAGTTGATAACTAATGAATGTTATTGAGCATCTCCACTTTTTACTGAGCAATCCTAGATCAAATTTGATCACAAACACAAATTCTAGAGTTTGTCACCTGATAGTGAAAGCAGATTCTGTTTTAAGTTTGTAAAGATGAATTTTTTATTTTCACCTGCACTTTAAGCTAGCACTGTCAGCACCATGTAATGAGCTTTTTGCTGGAAGGACTTTTGCAGGTATTGTGGATGTTGAGGTGGGCAGTGCTTGAGCAGTGGCTGAGCAAATCCAGTGTCACTGTTCTGCACTTGGCTGCTCCTGGCTCGTGCCTTTTGCAGTAACTTTGAGACCAGCATTTCAGTGTCTTAAAAAGGGAACATCACGAGAGGCTTTGCAACAAGTTGAAAATGAGCAATGATGTAGAAAATATGCCATGATTGAAAAAATGCTGATTTAATTAAATGTTTATGGCTGAGACACTCTGGTGTAAATAGCCTGTGGCTCCTGGCTTGCAAATTTAGGTGTCTTTCTGTTTGTGGCCAATCTCACTGTTTTGTGCTTGTGGTACTGGAGTTTCTGTCACTCTGAGCTCAAATCCCAAATCCATGTGAGTGACTTGCACATTATGGAATAGAAGAATCCCTTCACTGAAGCACAGGTGTGCAGCCTGTCCTGGAGGGGTGGTCAGAACAGCACAGTGAGTTACAGAGCAGCAATGCCACATCCATCCCAGCTTGTGGCATTTGTGAGTGAAGAGGAGGAGCTCTGTTACGTGCATTAGTTGGATGTCAATACAATCATGTCTGTCTCAGCACCAAATCCCAGTGAAAGTACTCTGTACTAAGCTCCCACTCTGTTTCTGACGTCTCCATTTTTGTCTTGGAATCCTGTGGCTTGCTTTATTATCAATATAAGAATATTAAGAGAGGGAACATTTTTCCATTCCATTAGCAAGATCTCTTCAGAATCTGTGATTGACAAGCATCTCTCTGCACCTTCTCAGTAAGGAGCTGTCATCTGTTAGATGGATGTAGAATGGCAGGAACTGTTATGTTTTGAAGGAAATCCTAAAGTCACCTTGTCCCTCTCCCTACCCAGAGGAAGGATCAGTTGTATTCAGTATCATTAGAGTTGTTTTGGAGAGCAAGGGAACAGATTTTTTTCTCCCAGTATCTTCCTTGTTGCCTATTTATCTATATAATTTTTTATCCCTATCCACTGTGATACAGAGAACAGTCTATTCTTTTTCACTTTGCAGCATTCTTTATATACTTGAAGACTGAGCATGGATGTGATCAATCTTCTTTCCTCTGGACTAAATGTTCTTTGTTGGTACAGTCTCTCCCCTTGGGGGCTGTGTTTCCTGGACCTGGGTTTGTTTCTGTCTTCCTGAGTTTCTCCAAATGGTCAGTGTCTTTTCTTCAGTTCATTTCTCTCAGCCAGGCAGTTCTCTAGCTAAGACCTCATGGGAGCTGACTAATTCAAGTAGGATTTTAACTTTGGGGGTGCCTCAGGATGTCTTCCTGTTTATGCTTCCCTGTCTGCAGGTTTTGCACAATTAGGAGATTACTGCCTTGAGTTTAATGTGTGAGCTCAGATCATGATGCCTCTCTGTAGATTTTTTAATGCAGGCTTCCATTTCTCATTCTGTACTCACACATTTCAACATCCCAGCTTAAATAACTTCTTATTTTTTCAGGCTATTGTACCAGTTTACTGCTTTCAAATTCTAGTCCTTTCCTCCAGCATGTTCATTCCCAACTGATCTATCCAGTCACTGAGATCATGCATGAAAATATTGAATAGAATTAGCTCGAGGACAGGCTTCTGTGAACCATGCTTCATACACCCTCCCAAACAGCATGCCATCAATAACTATACTCTTCATGTTCTCCAAACAGTCTCATGATCAGCCTATAATAAGTTTCTCTAAGAGACCTTTCCCTGGCATGCTTATGCAAATATCATGTGAAAAACTTCAGAAGTTTTTTCTAAATCAAGCTACCTACACCTATATTCTAGGTAATATTTTCAAAGTTACTCACTCTGCTTTTATTTGGCTTCAGCTGCAAAACTGGACCTGTGTGGAGCCTGCTGCCCCAAGGCATGTGTTTATTTTTGGGTTTTACTAGAATCCATTTTTCTTAGAAAAAGAAATGTGTAAATTTTAATGTGTAAGAGGATGTTTAGGAATGTGGACTACTTTGGTGCAAAATACACTCTACACAGGTGATATGCAAATTATCTTTGTTCTGTAGGTGCATTTTAATCTTGACCTGCAAGACTGTGTTCAAGCCTGCTTTAAGTATTCTGCACTCTCAGCCCTAAATCAGAGCTGTCATCAAACATTCAAGTGCCAAGCATCCAAACGCAGCCTGGACCCAGTTTCAGCCCTGCAGCTTTTCTCTCTCATGGCTCCTGTCTAAATCACAGCTTGAAAGGCTTTCAGGGCTAAGAAGCAGCACCTTTTGCAGTTGAATTAAACAATATTTTGGTGACAAAGGTGAATCCTGACAGGAGTCCAAGGAGACATTCAGGGTCATTTTCACATATGGAATAAGTGGGGATTTGAATTGCAGGTTTGTATTGGGCTCCATTTCAGTATCGTGATGCTTTCAGGTGTGATTAGAATGTTTTCATTAAAATTTGAAAATCAAATAAGACGTTTTCTGATAATTCTTTCTCTTTTCTTGGCCTTGCAATAAGCATATAATAAATTCAACAGCTTATGTCATGAGGAGCTACTGGATTTCAGCCCACCTGAACATGGAGATATTAGGATGCCTCCTGCACTTTTGTGTGTGGTGAATGGGTCTTAGTTATTATAAAGTGCTGCACAACTTCACCTCTGCACAGGGTGTTCAGCAAACAATTCCCAGCAGAAAATACCTGCTGTTTCCTAAGCTATGGGAAATGCTGTCTTACTCCATTAGCCCCTCTGCACTTGCTTGGTTTTTCCCCCTGCTTGCTCCAAAGAGGAGGGAAACATATCTTTACAACCACACCAGCAAGAATTAGCCCAACTGTATTTTACAGGTAAACTAACAAATAAGAGGAGAATCTGAGCAGCCCCCAGGGACTGAGCTTGTTTGCTGCTGGGCTGTTCTATCTGCAGTTGGCATCAATGGAAACCTGAGTGCTCCATTAAAAGTCAACAATCTCTGTTGTCTGGGGCATGGGGCAAACAGAGCCAGCCTGTTCTGCAGACAGACTGATGGCCTTTGTCTCCCCACACCCAGCTCGGGATGGGAAATGATGAGACTGAACCAAAAAGCTTGAAACTGGACTTGGAGTTCTTACCCTGCAGCTGTGGTCCAGGGAGGAGCAGACACACAAGGTTGCCTTCAGGGGCCGTGCAGGACATTCACTGGGTGTGAGGCATTAAGTGAGGATTGGGGCTCATCTGTAGCAATGGGAAATAATGCATGGTGCTGGTGTGGGCCCCATGTAGTGACATGGGGGTGTGAATCTGGAAATCTTCATTCCAAAGCCTTGGGGATCGTGTGGGTAAGTTACCACTGTAAGCTGATGAGGACAATAATCTATTATAGAGCCTACCCTTTTAACCATGCCCGTGTATTAGTGCCTTTAACAGCAGCATACTGTCCTCTCACCCAGCCCAAGGAGGCTCAGGCCTACACTCTCCTGTAGCATTTTCTTCCAGTAAACGTGACTGCTCAAATGATGCCTTGATGTTCTGATTGCCCACAAAACAAAAAGTAGGGGTTATATGTACTTTTGTCCCCATAGTGCAGCAGAATTAGATTGCATCTCAAACACCTGGGGTTAGGGCTGATTCATGGGAAATACCCAGCATTTGATGTTTTCATCTTTTCAGAAGACAGCCCTTCAGCCAGGGGACAGTGTGCCACACAGGAAGTACACTGGGCTTTGATGGTATCACAGCCTGGAGGGAAATGCATGATAGTACTTCATAGTACTTCGAATGCAAGGGAAGTGGTCTTTCCACTCTGAGTTTGCAGATATTGGAGTGGTGAATTCATTGGTTCTCCCATGCAGAAGAAGTTATCTTTACCCCATCCTTGCTGCTTCTCTGTCCCTTTGTTCCACCAACAATTTTTATCAGTAAACGCTTTGGTACAGCCAGCAAGTTGTTTGTCACAGGCTTAAGGCCTTGTTTTGTCACTGAATGCTGCTATTTTGTTACTTGCTCTTTGCTTTTGCAGTCTGGGTCTGTGAGCTGCCCAACAGTAACACTGGAGTTTTGGGGCTGTTGGGAGATTGCACATGGTCTTGCTATGCTTTTACTTGCTATTTCTATCAGGCAATGCTAGAAAATGTGCAAAGGGAGAGTTCCCCATATCATCTGCCTTTTGTTCATCTTAATCTCCAGACAGTGTGAGTGACCTTTCGATAACAGCCAAGACAGTATTTTGTGCTGTAAAAGCTTGGACATAGAAATGAGTGCTGCAAATATCCCTTTTGCTCTTAGCTGTCCACCCTGTGTTGGGTACATATGTTGAATCATTGTTCTAATTACCTTTAGAAGGTAAAGGTGGTAGCCCATGAATGGGAATTTCAGAAGCACTAACCCTACACTTACAACAGTCAGGGTGAGTTTCATGGCTAACTCCAGGGGTAGGAGTGTGCCCACAGCACGCAGCTGACAGCCCAAACCCAACTGCTATGCCTGGTTTGGTATGGCTGCAGGAGTGACTTTGGTTATCTCCAACAGAGTTAGGGCATTTTCCCCTGAATTACAGGGATTTAACTCTTATTTGTAGGGCATACTCTGATGTCAGTTCAATAGTCTCTAAACCTCTCCTCACTTAGTAAACTCTGGTATTCCTGCAGTGGAGGGGAAAAATGAAGGGAGAAGGAGGGGGAAATATCTGGAGAAGGTATAACACAGACAACTGAATACATTTGGATATTGTCTTTTGGTTATAACAGTGTGCGAAACCTCGGGATGATCCACTGCAGAGAGAGGGCAAGGATGGCTCTACCAAAAAATACTTCTGGCTTAGAGCTTGTGCCCATGTTTTTTGTCAATTTGATCTTGGTGTTGCACTGTATCAAAGAATAATATAGTTTATTATTAGCCTTGTGAAGAGAAGATTTAAACTCTTCTCCCTGCCTCATGCATAGGTCCAAGCCAATTGCTTGAGTTTGTGAGTTCTGAGACTTCAAAAGTGCTGGAGTGAGGAAGAAGCCCAGTGATCCACATGTCAGCAAGGATTTGGCCATCCTGCAGTCCCTTTAGCAAGTCTCTCTGGCATGCATGTGGAGTATTTTCTGCCAGGCAAATGGATCATGTGTCTTTTTGGTCTTAGTTTCAGCTGCTTTGTGTCTGTCATCTTCCGACTCCTAAAAATTGCCCTGTGTGTCTCATGGTCTCAAGAATACCCATCTCTAAACATTTTGGTATAGATGTCTTTGATTTGCACTGTTCTCTGCCTCCTGGTTTGTGACCAGTGCTTTTTCTCCCTTCCCCGTTTTTTCTGAGATGCTTCTGGTCAAGAGGTTTTGTTTCTTGTAGCACCAGGAGCAGAGTTAGGGGCGGAAGCAATGCAAAACTCTGATATGTCCACATCTCTCTTCAATCTGTTTATCTTCCGCAGAGGCCTGATAGTGAATGACATTCATATAAACAGTGGGTGAAAGACCTGATGTGCACAGTTCAAACATCCTGTCATGGTCTGGGCACATGTACCTGATTGAAAAATAAACACCTCACATGCATAAATATCTGATGTGTTTTCCTGGTTAAAATCTTGTGTCCCTGTGCAGTGTTTTCGGAAGACCTACAGTTCATCCTTCTGTTTTCTCAGAATCCATAAGATATAACCTGATTTTAATTCTGCCTTGAGCTGCTGGCCATGACTTGATTGATGCTGTAGACAAGTTTATCTGAACGCAAGTTTATATGATATAACAAACCGTACTTCAGAGAAACACTTAAATGCTTTTCTGTCTCCAGCAGTGACCTGTTAAACTATTTCACACAATTTAACTTTGTCTCTCCCCCTCAATACACTTGATGGAAAGGACAGTGCTTCAGTCTAGAAAGCCATGTAGGCTGGACCAGGCTGACATTTCAAATTCTGGAATCTCTGTTCTTGCAAAATTTTCAGGACCAACCTGCATAATGTCACCAGGTCTGAAATAACTTCGCTTTCAGCAGAGGTTGGTGCTAGATGGTTTCCCAGTATCTGAGTGATTCTATTAATCTATGTTAGACCATGTGCAGCCACAGTTAAAATCAGGTTTGTTCACCCTGAAATCCCTGCAGCTTGAAAGAACATTGTGCTTAGATGATGTTTTCATTGCTGCTTCTTTGTGTCAGCCTCCTGTAGTGGGATTTTTGACCTGAAGATCAGATGTTTCCTGAAACTGGGGGCATACAACAGATAAATTGCTGAAAAAGGTGTGAAGAGAAGGAGCAGTAAAACTCTTCTAGAAGCATTATTTGTAGCAATTGTAGTCTGGTTTCAGCTCCCAACTGTGCACAGGGTGGGACAGTCCTGCACATCTGTGGTGCTGCTCTGGCTGTGGTGGATTCTCTGTGAAGATCAGACTGACCTGACAGGGCTGGCTGGGAAGCTGCTGACCATGTGCAGTGGTTTCACTGCACTCGTCTGCCTGGAGGGACATTACAGAGTCCCAGAGCTGTGTTTCCAGAAGAGTATTCCTTTTCAAGGCAGGAGGATTTGTGCTCACCCATATTGCTCAGGGCACAGGCCTCAGGCAAAGACCTTCAAAGTTTGAGCTTTCTCCTGCATCTGGGGAAGAGGATGGCAAACCCAGTCCAGGGGCTGCTGATGTTAAAGGGGGTCAGGCTTTGAGTCTGAAAGTCCTCAATGATGACATTTTGGCCTGTAACAAGGCTTGGTAAGATCTCTGGTAGAAACTTCCTTGTGCAGTTGAGTTTTGCCATGAGAAGTTTGTTTTTACTGTGAACTGCATTGTGCATGCTGTTCATCCCCAGCTGTCTCTTTGCCCTCCTGCTATCCTCAGCTCTTTTCAGAAACCTTAGATTTATCACTCTTGGACTGTCTGTCTGGTTCTGACTTTTAAAAATAAAAGCTTTTCAAAGGGCCTTTGGAATAGGCTGTGTTATTTTTGGCTCAGTCTCTTAGTGACACTCATTGCAGAATTAAAACTTCTAATTAGAAAGCAAAAAAAAAAAAAATTGCAAGGGAAGGAAAACACATTGCTGCAAAATTAAGGTGGATATTTTAATTGCCCCAGAGGCATGGAATTGCAGTCCACTGCAGAGTTTGCTCTGCCCCAGAAGATCACTCTAGAAAATGATTACCAATTTCCATAAGTAATCTACAACCTTTTAATTTTAAAATCTCAAATAAACATCTCTCCCAAGATACTTGGATGCTGCCTAAGTTTGATGCAAATATCCTAATAAGAATAATTTAAAATTTTCACACATGATGTTGGGAAGACAATGTAGAGGGGAAAAGTAGTGAATTGAGGATGGCAAGGGAAAGAGATTGTTGTAATAAAACAAGAGATACAATGGAGTTAGAAGTGAAGATGGCCTCTATGACCTTGGACTTTTCAAGTGATTCATTTCTCCTGTGCAAACTTCTTGAAAATGGCTTTGAGATCATATGCCCTGAGGCTCTGCATGAAGGGACATGTCTCTAGAAATTCGTGTGGGCTCCTTCATGGTTTGGGTGGGTGCTGCCTGATGCTGCTCTCTCTCCTTTTCCATGTGTGCATACTTGGCCCTGGTCAAGCCATCAGTTTTTTCCATGGTGCTTTTCACTGGAGCAGGGGTGGGTTGTGCTTGTTGGTGTCTGTGTGTGTTTGTGTCTGCCAGAAACCCCCCTGAGGTCCCAATTGTGCTCTGCAAAGCTGTTTTGAGGGGAGAGGAAAAAGAAACAGAAAAAAAGGAGATGATTGACAGTAGCCCTTTAGATTTCTGTTGTTAATGCACCAGTAATAAGATAAGGCTTATCTTTAAATGTTCATGGAATCGAGACTTTGATGGAAACAGGCTTTTGGGTTAATATATTTTTGATAGATAAAGCAGAATGAAATGAATAGACCAGGAGAACATACAGTATTTAGAGAAAGAGATATTTTTTGTTTAAATCTCTCTCCTGGCATGCTGTCTGGGAGCATGTGACACTCACATATAAATGCTGTGTTTGTAAACACACACTTAGTGTGTGTGTTTTAAAAGGATACAGGGGCCTAAAAGGGGTGTTACTGGGCTAAGAGGCTGCTGAGTGAGATGAAATCTGCTAGCTGAGATGAAAAATCTCACCTTCTGTCCCTTCACTTCCGCTCAAGTCCAGCTCTTGCTGGGTGGGTAAATGTGAACAGATAAGAGTTTGCAGTGTAGAGATTTTGCCTCCCCCATGCTCTGACATGAAAAAGGAGTTGCGTGCCACCCCCTTGGAGGAGTTTGGGCAGCAGTGTTCTGCTGTTCGAGCTGCTCAGGGGGAGTTTGGGATGTTGTAGTCATTAATGCATTTCAGCTCAAGCCCTTTGGACGGTCTGTTTTGCATATTTGCACATTTGGATGAAATTATCTCACAACTGTGTGTACGTAGTACAGTGTCTGGGAAGGCCATGCCGAGGGGACAGACCCTCCTTGCAGCCAAGAACTGCAGCATCTGGGACATGGATCCCAGACCTCCTGGTTGCTGCTTTTCCATTGTGTGTTTACATCACAATGTTGAATTTCATCTGCCCAGCTTCATCCCTCTCTTTTTTACCTCTTCAGTGAGGAGTCATCTGTCCTTCCTTGTCTCTCCCTGCCCATGAACATCTGCAGTGCAGCCCCAGATATCTGAGCCACTCAAGTTCATTTTCCCCATAACCTGCCTGGACTCAAAATGATCTCTCCCTCTTAGGATATGCTGACATAACCTCAGCATTTTACCAAATCTTACAAAGTATCACTAAAAAACAGGTGCTAGGGCATCACTTGGAATTGCTGGTAAATATTGCCAGGTAAATATTGCCAAGTGAATATTGCCAATATTTCCATGGCAAGTGAGTGGCACAGCTGTGAGAATAAGGTCCCAGAGTCTTCAAAGATAGACAAAGGGGTCTATAAAACCTGTAATTCAGATCAGCGTGGGGGAGCAAGAGATACAAATTTCAATTTGATCACCCAAAATCTTTGGTGTGGTAATGCCAAATTGTGGCTTTGATTTCTCTTGTTTTAATACAACCTCTTTAGCTTGGTCCAGGGTTTTGCTTGTTTTAAGGGGTTATAAAGTGAGGTCTGGAAACACAGAGTGAAAGCTTTGGTTCTTTTCAAAACTGGTGACAGAAGTCTGACTTAATGCCATTAGGATTGGCATCAAATCCAGGCAAACAATTTTTCAGGAGTAATTTTGCATAGAACAGACTACAAGTGTAGTAGGATCCAAATTCCCCATTCATTTATCATTTCTTGCTTTTTCAGCCTTTCACTGAGTAGTGAGCTCTGGGCTCTGAGTTCCTGAGCTCGCTGATCCCTGTTTGTGACGTCCCTGTTTTCAGCTGGATGAGTGTATCTGTGCTTGTGGGCGCCGTCACAGGTGCCAGTCTTTGCACCACCCTGAAATTTGCTTCCTTTTTACAATTTTAATGGGTTTGGTTCATTAGGAAGCAAATGCATTTTAAAAACCTGCATGTATGTTGGTTAGAATGTATTTGTTAGCTCACAGACCTCTACATTTAATTAACGTTAAACAACCGTCTTGAATCTAAGAAGCTATCTAGTTGCAATTAGTTCTTGTTTGCTAATTAATTACCAATGGATGATTAAAGACTTGTTTACTGAGGTTTAGCAGCTATCAAGACACACATCTAGTACTCAGGGGATTTACTATGCGGTAACTGGATTGTTGAATTAAATTCTTATTGGAGACCTTTAAACTGTGACTGAAGAAAGCTGCTGTGCTGACAGAGTTTCCTTTCACAGCTCAGCCAGCCCCAGCTCCTCCAGGTCCTGCTGCCCTGGGCAGCTTTGCTCTTGATGGGAGGGGTGGTTGGGCTGCTACACCTGACTCCCTGGGGTCAGCAACTTGTTTCCTTCTGCAAATTAAAGGCACGGAAAACCAGGATGTCAGTCTTGGCTCTGTTGGTCCAGCAGTGCTGCTTGCCCACGCTCTCAGTCTGTCGTGTCTGGCAGTCTTGGTTTGCCTCTGTCTCTTCGTGGGTGCTCATCACGTCTTAGTCCAAACAGACACCCATGAATTGAGCCTTGTTCTGCTGGGATTTGATTGCAGACTGGCTTGTGCTCCTGAATGTAGGCTTTTGGTTTTGCTTCTTTTGACAATTTGCTGGGTAGTTTTGTCGAATTTTTTTTAAGTCTGTGGGTTTGTTTCAGATTCAGTCCCTGTGTTTATGGACCATTTGGTCACCAAAACCCCAAGTTTCTGCTCACCACTTGATGAATAGGATCAAGATTTATGGTGGCAATTAGTGGTTTTTCGGGTAACCAGCTGGAAAAGGCTTGGGAAGGTGGTGTGTTCACTGCCTTCTCAAAGCCAAGCTCTTGAGGTGCCTGGAGTCATGCAACCAGCATTGCTCACTGCTTTTGAGAGCCCTGCCCTGCGAGGGTAAAACAACGGAAGGGAAAGTTAAACACTGGTCCCACACACAGAACTCTTGGGTTTGCCACAGAGCATGAACAGATTGGCATGAACAAAAGCTGTCCATGCAGGTGTTGGTGAATAATAAGGGACAGAAATGTACTTTATAATAGCAGCAGTTCAGAGTTTGGAGGCTTGGCTTTAAAGCTGTCTGCAGGATCTTTAGCCTCTGTCAAGGACTGCTCTTGCATTTTGGTTTTTAGCCAGGTCATGAAAGGAGGTAGGAGACCAGCAAGGGTGCTGGGAGTTTCTACATGGAGACAAGCTTGGTGGAATTTCATGGAAGAATTTTATCCATTATTTCATTTTCTCTTGTGCTTTCCTTATTTATAAGCCAGGGGTTTGGATTGCTTTTCTCCAGACTCTCTCACTAAGCGGAGCTGGCAGGGAAAAAAAAAAAATCAGAGAGAATGAGCAACTGTGGCAGAAAACTGATTAAAAAGAATAATTAGCATTTGCCCCTGATAAATGAGCAAAGCCATTAATTAGACTGATTTACTCCTGGCTTTTTTTTTTTTCCCTTCTCCCTTTCCTCTCTCTTTTTTTTTTTTTCCTCTCTTTATCAAATGGCAGTGCCGTGACTGCCCCTTTGGTACGTTTTCATCAGCTTTTCACCAGTTGTCAGAGCTAACACCCTCCTTTCCTGGAGCCCAAGCAGCCTCTTGTAGCTAATGGATATGGAATGCAGCCAGAGCTGATAGCTGCTAGATCTCCACTGGCTTACAGGTGTTTCCATCATTACTGGCATATTATCTGCCACGGGGTCTCCTTCTTCCTCCTCCTCCTCCTCCTCTTTTTTCTCTCTGTTTTCAGCCTTCTTTTTAGTGTTCTAGAAGTAATTACAGTTTAAAAAAAAAAAAAAAAGCTGGCAAATTTTAAAGAATTTTATTTTATGCAACACGATGTCCCGGTGATCAAATCAATTTCTTTTTTTGGCACGGTGACAAACAGCGATGCTGCTGCTGTCGCCTGTTTGAATGTAATTACCAGGATGAAAGGGAGAATTTTAATTAAGACAATTTCCCCCCACACCTTCTTCCCTCCTCCTTTTTCAAATAATGAGCTGGGGGCTGTGGGTTTTTTTAGTGCTGGGGGTTTTTAATATGTGCTTTTTTATTAAGAAATACTACTAATCATTCGACTATTGCATATTATACCATGACTATGCCCCCCCCAACCCTGATGAGAGCTGGCTGAAGGCTTGGGTCCATGATGGGAAAATGATGCATTCACAGTCTCAAATGGGAGCTTGGCACTATACAAGCCAATGTGAGCATAAAAGTCCTTGTTTCAGATCTTAAATGGTGCAAATGGGATCGTATGTGGTGCATGTATATGGTGCTTGGAGACTTTTGTGATTAATTATTATATGCATTCCTGTAATACCCAGTGGTCAAATTTTTCATGCAGTTTAGGGCCCTGGAAGCAGAAACATGCTCAAGTGGCTGCCTGGGAGCCAAATGCCACAGAAACATCACAACATCTGGATTTGACCTTCATTCTTTAGACCCAGCTCTAATTTAGGGAAGCGTTTGAATTGTGTGCTGGGCAGGGGGTAAGAGTAAGATGCTTCTGGAGTTGAAGGGGGAAGAAAGTTTCTGGCAAAGGGCAGATGTGAGTGAAATGGGAGAAGAATATTCTGGGATTTGTTGGAAGGAGATGAGAAAAAGTAAATGGCAACTGGAGCTGGGAAATAAGGGAATGAGAGTTTATCTGGAATGGGATTCACTTTTAAAAGTTCAAGCAAGTACAAATGGAAAATTCTTATGGGCCTCTGGCGTGGGAGGTGCACTGGCAATGGGTTTGCAAGTCAGGACAATCAGAGACAGGGCTTTGATAGGAGCAGGTGAGGTGCTGGACTAAGATTTTAGGGGGTAGTCAACCAAATTCCCTAATCATTCTGTGAGTCTTAGCTCTTATCTCAGGGGGGTGCATGCTGGGGATGATTTTAACTGGCTGTTGCCTTGGAGGGACATGTTACCCTGCAGGACTGTCACCTCTGTGCCCCTGAGTGTCAGCACCATCTGCAGAAGTTAGACAGAGTCAAGTTCTCTGGGACTTGTACCCTGCTGCACAGGCAGGAGCACGGAGAGGAATTTTTCTTCTTTCTGTTGTTGCTGTTCTTGTTGTTGTTGTTGGGGTTTTGTTGTTGTTTTGGTTTGGGGGTTGTTTGTTTGGTTGGTTTTTGTGATTGGGTTTGTTTGTGTTTGGTTTGGTTTTTTGGTTTGGTTTTTTGGGGGGGGGGTTGTTTTGGGTTTTTTAGGGGTTTTTTTTGTTTTTGTTTTTTTTTGTTTTTGTTTGTTTGTTTGTTTGTTTGTTTTTAAGGGAGTACAAGAACACCTTCCTAGTCCTCTGAGATTTGTCCCTCTCTGGGTTCACCCCATCCCATGCATCACAAACCTGTTGTGCTCTTTCAGACACAGGCAAGGCATCCTCTGCAGCCTGGCCACCCAGGTCTGTTAGCAATCCAGAGGCTGGTTCAGGATAATTCAAATTGCCTCTTTCCCCCAGGGCAGGACACACACACTGCCTCCAAAATACACTTTTTAACCTGCAGCCTTGGGACCAGGACAGGGCCATTACTTGGGACTGAAATTAGGTCTTCAAAGGGGTGGTGTTGGAAGGGGCTACAAAGAGGAAATTGATTTCCCAGATGTGTTTTTGAAGCATGTCTCATGTCACTGGAAGGTAATTTAGACCGATCTGGGTGCTTGGTTTCCCAGAACAACTGAAAGTTTATGTGCAAGTTCCTTGGCTGTGCAGTCTGTGGAAGGCACCCTGAGCTGGGCTGGTCCCCAGGCTCCACCCTGCCTTCCTGGGGATCACTTCAGGCATGACGTGAACACTGCTGCACAAACAGGAAAACCTGCAGAGCAAGGTAGGTGCCTGGCAAAAAAACGAAGGCAGCAAGCTCTGTCTGGGTCTCTTCACTTGTTCAGTGACACTCAGAGGGGTCACAGCTCTGCCTCCCACCTCGCCAGCTGCCATGGAGCAGTGGAGCTCAGGCATTTGGGCAGAGCTGGCTGAAAAAGCTGAAAAAAGGGAGCTGGTAGAACTTGAACCTTGGCTGAATGGCTGCCCTTGTCCTCTGCAAAGAAACCAATCCTGCTTATAAAATCCATGTGCTTACACCTGGGTGTTCAAGTCCAAAGGAGGAACTTTTCTCCTTTATTCATTGCCAAGTGAGTTGGGGGATAGGTGAGCTGTGGTGTAGGGTGTGAGGACCAGAGTTACTGGAGAGGGAGGTTCAGGGTTTAGGTGAGAAACAATACCAGAACCAGGATGGCAAGAGAGTAGAGTGGATAATCATTGTGCTTTCAAAGGCCTTGGGCTCTGCTGGATTTGTCCTAAAGCTCACAGCCACTCATGGGCTGGCATTCTCCACCCAGTCAGTTGTCCTGGAAGAGATGCCTCCTTTAGGGTGGCAGCCCTCAAGGGTTTGGCAGAGCTTGGGTGCACTGGGTTAATGAGCAAGGATTGGTATGCATGCTCCTGCCCCACACAAACAGATGCAGTAATCTGAATTATTTGTGTGCAGCCCAGGTCCCTGGCTTGCTCAATCCCAGAGTGGAAATTGCGCCTGAGGTTAATGCACTGCAAAGAATGTAGGGGAAATGTTTTGTGTTTTAAACAAATAAAAATCAGTGCGTATTTTTTTAACGCTTGCTGACCAGCTCTTCACATCCTGTTAAGCTAAATATTTGCATGGTGGTGGTGCAGGGAGGGCTGAGCAAGGAGCCCCTGTGTTTCGTTTGGGTGGCTCTATATTGCCATCAGCTGCTCTTTCCTCTTCTGTCTGTTTTTCTTAGCAGGGTCAGGACGAGTTTCACAGTCCAAATGGTTCACTGCAATTCTCTACAGGATATCCTCATTTTACTTTAATGGGGAGGAAATTAATGAAACATACAGGCCCTGGGGCTTCAAATACTATACATTAATATTATCCCAACGTATTGTGGTATGCGCACTCTCTCAGACTAAACTTTACACTGGACAGAGGAAGTTGTGATCAGATTCAGGTGCCTGTGAAATTTAAGTGGTGGGGGGAGAAGGGGGAAAAAAAAATAAAGGAAAAGAGAAGCTTGAAGCTGTTTCCTTCCATTTCAGCCCCTGATCAGTGTGAGAACGGGGATGTTCAAATGGGATCAGGTCAATACAAACCAAATAAACTCTCCCAACTCTTAGGACAGGAGTATTAAGCTGTATTTGTGTATCTGAGAGGCTCATTCTTTTGATTTGTCGGTTACCTACTTTGGAGACCAAATTCTTCCCATCTGTCACAGGCCAGCAGTGATCTAAGACAGTGGTGGTCTTTGCAGAAGGTGTGCTGCTAAAGGATTCTAAATCTTCCCACCTCCCTTTCCTCCAAGTGAAAAGCACCACAAAATGAGAGAGTGTCATAGGAAAGAAAAGAAAATCAAGTTCAGCTTCAGTTTTCTGTGGCAGTTACGGGGAAAAATGAGAAGGCAGGTTTGAGCACTCAGCTGTTGCCCCTTGTGCCAGCCATCTCATAAGCCAACAGTTTCCATGCAGTGATGCTCTCTGGCTTCAGCACAGCCCAGCACCTTCAGCTGGGGTTGCCTGGCCAGACAGTGGATCTGGATGTTATTAAGCCTCTCAAGACAACCAAGAAGCTTTGGCCATGTATTGAAACAGCTTAGACCCAGGGTGCTCAGCTGCCATCCCACTGCTGCTCTGAGCTGCTCACATACAGCCCCTCTTGTGTAGCTGCTCCTGCAGCTGGAAGGGGGTCACTAACACTGGGCTGCATCGGGCCTGTTCCTCAAAGCTGCTGACTTCTGTGAATTCTGGCTTTCCTTCTGGGATTTTTGTTTTGTTTTCTTTCTCCTCATGCTGCAGTTTCCTCATGTTACAGCAACTGGCACTGCCTTTGCATCAAAAGGAACAGTTCTTCACAATTTTGGTGAAAGAATGTGGAGGAGGGGATCTTGTTTGGAGAAACTGGCTGCATCAAGGAAAAATAAGAATTTAAATGGTCATCATGGTCTTGGGGAATAGCAAGGCACTTTTTTTTTTTTTTTTTTTTTTTTTTTTTTTTTTTTTTTTTTTCTCAGAAGTGCACTAAAATACCTTAAATTTTATATGGGCTGAAGTAGAAAGCAAACCCCCTCCCATTCCCCAACTCCACATCCCCAACTCTGTCCATTTGATTTTAAATGTAGCTGAACCACTTGCCTGGTGGAGAAAACCACAACTTGAATATTACCACATTTTGCAAACTGAAGGCTCTGCCTTGGGATATGGGGACAATTTATTAGTGGAAATATCTTTAATTAATTTGTGCACAAGTTCGTGTTTTTCTTTAATTCTTCTCCCCAGGCACTTGACCCATAGTAATGAAATCCGGGAGTCCTTTTCAGAAAATTACTTTCTCAGCATTTTTGTTCCTTTTAAAGTTAAGTGTATCGCATAATGACCATGAAATGTTATCCTCTATTAGGAACACACTTTTCACTGAGAGTCTTCAAATCGAGTTTATTACCAGGCACTCTGTGCTAAGCTGCCATCCTCTGCCTCACGGTCACACAGGCCTGCCTTTGGACCTGCACTTTGGGAGTGTCTCTGGGGACGAGTGCTCTGCCCGGACAGCTCGCGTGGAGCTGGTGGTCACTGGAGGAAGGCAGCTCCAAGGTTTGGTTCCAGCCTCAAAAGCCAGGCCCAGGAGAGAACAGCTCTGACATCACTGGCCATAAGCTGGAGAATGGGCTCTGCAAGCCAGGAGAGCCCAGGTGTTCGGGAGCCTCACGTGTGACCTGGCCCCTGGGCAGTTCTAGGTGCCTGCAGCATTGCAGTTGGAAACACAGACCTTTTTGTTAGGTCTGAGCGGGGACAAAGGCCAGAACGGCTCTTGGTGGCCACGTCCCCACCAGTGTCATATTGTGGTGGCAGTATCCCAATGGTTTCTTCTTGTCCAGGCTGCCCCTAGGGAATGGTTGCAGGCTCAGGAAAGTAGGACATGCCTTGAGAGGTTCTTCGGTGTCTTAAGTACACTTTGCCTCTCACTGCAAGCAGTCCATAAGGACAGAATGGTTTCCTTTTGCACAGGGATGGGCCAACAGTCCCCTGTGGTTTGGCATGTGGGATGTTGGCGCTGACACAACAGACACTGGTGATTGAGGGGTTGTTTGGGAGTAATGCTGCCAAGGCACAACGGGATTTTTCAGTTTTTTTCAACGGAGAAAACTGGGAGGGGGGATGCTAAACAGCAACAGGCGATGAACAGTTCTGATTTATAACCCATCGGAAATATGTTATCTCCCCACCCCACCTTCTGCCCCTCAACTGCCGCTGTCTGAGCCTGGCACCTTCTGATGCAACATTTAGGAGCTGATTCAGACCAGCCTTGGAGGACATGGTGTCGTCGTGGAGGAGTTCAGATGGGTGTTTCTTAAAAAGTCTCATTCAAGAACTGACTGGGCTTTTAACCCCCAGGACACATGCCAGGGAATTCACCATGCTGTAACATTACTGTCCTGGAATGGAATGGACAGCCTTGGCCAGAGCTGCAGAGCTCCCTGCATCCCTCTGACTCCATGTCTGGATCCTTTTCTGGGGCAGTAACACAGGGCACTCACTGCTCTCTTCGCACTCTGATGCTCAGTCCAAGTAGAATCAAGCCCCAGGGGCCAGGGTTGGTTCATTCACCTTGTCATAAAGATATTATTAGTGTTTAGAAACCCCCTACCAGCCGCAGAAAGGGCTGCTGCACAAAGGGCCTGTCCCCATTGTTTTGAGGCCATCCATCTCCCTGTCCTGGTCCCGTTTTCACTCTAATTTGTTTAGACCACAGAATGGGCGCGTGAACAACTTGTTTTGTTTTTGATGGGTGACCACAAGAACATTGGCTGCATGTGCTTTTTGTTTGGTTGCAGTTTAACAGCTGTTCCCTTTGAAATAACCCCATTTTTGCTGGCTTTATTTCCTAGTTGCTCTTACCCAACTTTTCTGCCCAGTGAGGTTTCTCCCTCCTCCCCACACACCTGGCCCTGTTCCCTGCCCTCCCCACCACTACCCCAGGAACCCTTTTGGTTATTTCAACCTCCGTGATTAAACTGGCCCCCAATTGTTATCAAGAACATTCAGGAAGGAGGATGAAAAAAGGAAACATAATCTTATCTGAGAATAGAAAATATGATAAGGGCCCCCTATCTGGAGGCTGCAGTGTCCCTCGTGGTGGGGCTGCAACAGTTCCTTTGAAAATAATCACCGACACCATCTCTGCTAAATCACCTTTCACACAGCTCAGGCCTTTGATACAAAGGCCCCTGGCAAAATTAGAGCAGGATTGTGCAGACCCCAGAGCAAACGCATTAAATGCTCAAGAGATCAGAATTAGGGGGCACACAGATATAATTGCTTAGGAGGAACTCGTGTTCCTGGGGGGTGACAGTGCGTGGGTGGATGTGTGTGCACGTTTGTGGCTCTGTCTGGTAGATGCCAGATGATGACTGCAAGTTATAAGGCATGATGAGGTGCTAATTAAATGGCCTTTGTATGTTTTAATCGTCCACCAAGGAGAGGAGTTAATGCTGGGCTGTATGCAGTGTATGATCATCGAGTGCTCAGCTCTCTCAGAAAGCCTTGGATAAAGTGTGAGCACTCTTGTGCTGGTTACGTGTAAACAGCAAGACCAAGAAAGGAATTTTTGCTTTTAGTTTTTTGTGTTGTTCTGGGGGTTTCTTTGTGTTTTTGTCCCCCTCGCCCTGCGCACCTGTAAAGCTTTTCTTATTTTATTTCAGCTGAATTGAATTTCATTGGTTTTTATGCAATAGATCCTATTAGGCACATTGCAAAAACCCCTCCATGTGCTGCTCCCAAGAACTTGACAGACCTTTTAATGAATATACATGGCCTGAAACAGCCCTGGTGCAGTGTGGGGAAACTGCTGGAGCTGGGAAACAAAATACCCTGTAGGAAGAGGATGGAGGTGCATTGAGGAGAATCAGCAAATACAAATATATGGGCCATAAGTACTACTTCAAAAAAGAAAGTAAAATCTCCTCCATATTTGTTCTAAGATTCTAAAAAATACTTAGGGATTTTGGGTACTCGCTTATTTTTTTGGGTTCTTGGCATGGGGTGCCTTTCAGAGAGTGGTATAAAATATCTCTTTTTAAGCAACTAAGTTATTTTAAAACATTTGAAATTAGTAACCTAAAAATTGAGATTTCCCAAATCCAAGTTCACTTGAGAAAATTGTACGTTGCTAATTGACTCCATACATTTCTGATCATCATGGTTTATATCTTTTAGAAAATTATTTGGCCTGAACTGGGAAACTCTGAGCCACCACCCTGACTTACAGGTGTTAGCCATCAGCCAGTCAACCCATTTCCAAGGTACTTCAAGGCAAAGCTTAAAAATATGCTTAAAAAAACCAAACCAAAACAAAAACCTGTGAAAACCTTCAACAGCCAAGCAAACTCCACTCCTCTGTGAATATCAGGTTAGGAGGTCTTGCTTGGGGCATAGGAAGTGCTGAAATTGTCAGATCTTATGAAATTATTTAACTAAAGAGTCCAAGCTAAATCTGGCAAAGCTCAAACTGTAACAAAGTTCCTCTGCAACATAATAATGTGGAATTAAAATGCTTTTTTCTCATTAGAGGGAAAAAAATACTTTTTTCCCATACATTTTTGGTGGTACCCTGCAGTGTAGGGAAAGGGCATTATAGTGTTGCCACCTGGGATCTTCAAGTGTTAACTTCAGCACTGCATCGTTATTCTAAGGTAGAAAGTTTGTAAAGTAACCCAATTTTAAGTACTGGCCAGGAAGCAAATTGCAGTGGTGGGAAATTGGCACAAGAGGTAAGAGATAAGCTCAGAAATCCTTGCCTTTCTGCTGATCTGCCTTTCAGGGACTGGCATTTGTGAATGCAGCCCATTGAATATGAGTGCTGTAGTTTGCTGGTCTGTAACAGAGATGTGGTCCATGTGGAATAAGGTTGTGAATGACTGGCAGAACCTTCTGTCCATTTTTTTCCAGATACACAAAATATGGCCTTTAGGTCTTTTCCTCCTATTCTTCCCTTTGACAGCCCAAATTATGGATGAAGGTGCCAGCCTGAACACTAAATTTCCTGTTGCATGCTGATTTGTGGGTTATTTGTGCTAGTGAAAAGCATGCTGATTTGTGGAGCAGTCACAGAGGGCTAAACAGTGAATCTGAACATAAATACATTTTATCTTTCATAGGTGGGTAGAATTCTTTGTCATTTCTGTAGCTGGCTATGAAATGCAGCTGAACCAAATCCTCACATTTCCTTGATCCTTGTGGGAAGCTTCAATCTGAGATGTCCCAGAGGAGACATCTAAAAAAACCTGGATTCACCAAAATAGCTCTCCTTTATTATTATTAGATATAATTGCTGGTCCAGAGACACAGCACTGATCACTTGCAGAAGTATGAAGGGAGGCATGAGCCAGCCAAGGCAAGCCCAGCTTTATCTGCAGAGCTCCCTGCATCGTGGTCTGGGGCATTCCCAGCCTGCAGCAGCCATCCCTGTGAGGGTGACCATGAGGTTTTATAAGGCAGTGCAGTGAAATGTCTCAGGGAATTGATCCAGCTGCAGAAGAAAAAGAAAAATCCTGCTTTTGTGTGTCCTGAGTGTTTCTTGTTACAGTGGATCAGTTCCCCAGCCAGGCTGATGTCACGGAGCACTGCAGCAGCACACAGAGGGGATCACACATTGCAAGGCAGAGGCACTCAGAAAGGAATCCCCAAAACTGGAATTGCCACCAAATCCAGCAAAGCAGAAGAGAAAAAGAAAAAAGAAATCTGTGAGCAGTTTAAAGAAAGACCCAAGCAACAGGGAAAACTGTTTTGCTGAAGAATGTACTTGGGGGGGGGAAAAACCAAAGAACCCTCCAAACAAACCCCAACCCAAGTTCTTTTTGATAAGAGTTGAAGATCAGTCCTCTTCAGCCTGACTCAGCAGTGTGGAGTGGGCTGTTTTGGGAAGCTTTGCTATGCAGGAGTGGGGGAGAGTGAGGAAAACAAGCAACAGCAATGAGTGCCCAGGGAGTGAGACTCCAAAGGCTCATTTGGGTTCCAGCAGCAGAAGGTGCTGCTGGTGACTGGGCAGGGAAGAGAGTCCTCCCAGAGGGTCTGACCCTGGCATCCTTGCGTGCACCCCCGTTCTCAGGCCCTTTTTCTGTTTGCACCTTTTAAAGAGGGGTTCCCAGGCCTTGCTCAATCTGTAACCTTCATGCGCTTCCTGTGCAGCGCACTCTTAAATTATTTTTTATCAAAAAGGCCCAGAAATTTGATAGGGGAGATGAGAAGATGGGCACGATCAGGGAGCATAATAATGAAGAACTGTCAGTTCCCTGGCTGTAGCTTTGTTGGCCCTCCTGCTTTCTGAGATAAAGACACAGTGGCTGGTCTGGGTTCTATATTAAAAGGCCGATTTGGCTGCTTGATTATATATGAAATATAGATTTAAAGCTTAACTTATGTTACCAAAAGCTAATCAATTGCAGAGTAAAGCCTGACACATTTGTTATGATCACTAAAGCTTTTCTTGGCTTGTTTGTGCTCATAGTGGCTGGAGGGGTTTTAAAAAGCTGCTTGGATCCAGTTTAGTGAAATCGTACCTGTTCAGAATCTATTTATATATTTAGTAGTAACAGCTCAGGATGGAAATGTTTTCCTCTCTGCTATCCTTCTCCACCTGAGTTTCAGGAACCTCTACAAAAAAGGAGTTAAAGCCTCCTTTAGCAGGTAGAAAGGGAAAGATAGGTAGAAAAAATTCCAGAGCCAGTGTCCAGAATGACTGTGATCCTGCCAAAGTATTTTAATTCTTCTGGAGATGACCTTGCTCAGCTCCTTTGTTAAATGCTTTGCTGGATCTGTTGCTTTAGTCTTTGCTCCTGGAAAGCTGAGTGTAGCAGAGCTAGAGAAATGCTGCCCCAGCATCAGTGAATGGTTCTGGTACCCATGCAGGCCCTCACAGAACAACCTGGAGCATCCCTCTGGAGGGAGGAAACGCCTTTCAGAGGCCGTGGCTCTTTGCCATGGTCACCTCCCTGGCAGCCTGACAAGAGCACAGCCAGAAGGTCAGTGCAGCACCAGAGTGTGCCAGGGAGGGAGGGCTGGAGCCATCGTGCCTTGGCTGACAGGCCTCTGGGGCTTGTCTGCTCACAAATGACACACACATGCAGGCACAAATAAAACCCTGGCAATCGCTGTCTGCAACAGCCTCGCTGCTTCCAGGGGGAAGGAGTGCAGAGTAATTTGATGCCTTCATTATCTTCATAACATGAACCAATTTGTCAGCAAACTACTGTGCAGCCTGATTCCTGATTGCAGGGAAAACCAGGCTGGGAGAGAGGACTATTATTTGCAACCAGTTTAAGCATTGTTCTTTTTCAGAGGAATATAAATACACTGTGTAGAGCTGGCTCATTAGACACTTATCCGTTTGTATTTATGATTTAATTAAATAACTGCACGGGAGGACTTTGGTTTCTAATCACAGTCACAATACAGTTTTGCCCTCTTTATGGCAGTCTCTTTCTGAGAAAGGTATTGGAGGCATGAGCACATTCAATCTGCCAGCTCCCGTTCCTTGATGGAAATAAGAAAATAAAATACTTTAAGCTCCAGTGTAGGGATGGGGGAACTGATGGATAAAGAGTTTCAGTGACCAGCCTCAGGTTATGCTGCTTACTGACTTCTTGTGAGAAACCATTGAGTCTTCTGCTGAAAATCAGGGCTAGGAAGTGAGTTGCTGATTGCTCTTTGCCTCTAAAGAGGTGATCCCCCTCAGAATTTTGCAAGCACCACTTTTACCTGCTTTCTTCTTTTGCTGTAAAGTTCAACCTTAGCCCATCTTTCCAGTCACCATGAATCAGGTTTTGTCTTGCGGATTTGCTTGTCATGGCTCTGATTTTAACTTGAAGCAGCAAGAGTGAAACATACTGGGCATGATTGCTCTGAATGCGCCCCTGCACAGAGTCCTGTGCTACTTCACCATCCCAGGAGCTGGATTCCATGCAGGATGTGGCAGGAACTACCTGCTAGGCTGGGTGTCCAGAGATAAGAGGTGAGTTACAAACCAGCAGAAAAGCTGCACACAAGTGAGGTG
Source organism: Onychostruthus taczanowskii (assembly GCF_017590055.1). Lineage (NCBI taxonomy): Eukaryota > Metazoa > Chordata > Aves > Passeriformes > Passeridae > Onychostruthus > Onychostruthus taczanowskii. The sequence goes on from NW_024506993.1 coordinate 11,446,433, forward strand.
ACCTGTCTCTGACATGGCCCCTACTCTGGTGTTGCTTCTGTTCTGGTATTGTCTTCTGGTACCAAATCCAGTGGGTTTCTTGCCACACCATATTTCCTGTAAAAACCATTCTACAGAGGATTGGCTTTGAGATTTTGCTGAGGCAGAGTCTGTCTCATGGCTCTGGAGTGGAGGCCAGGTAAATATAAAGGCAAGCTTTCTGTGCCTGCCCCTCCCCTCACTTGCTTCAGCTCACATCTCTGGTCTCAGTCTGGGACAGAGGACAGCAGGGTTATGAGATCTCCTGATCAGGCGTGCAACTTTCAGCAGTGCTTTGACTTTCAGTGTAAATTTTCTCTCTGAAAAGTCAGGGGAAATCTAAAGGAGCTGCCTGTTGCTTAGAGAATAGAGAGGAAGTGTGCAGTGCTTTGACATTATATTTTCTTATTCCTAATCCCTGAGGTAGCTGATGTTTTTATTTAATTTTTTTTACTCCCTTCCATGTTTAATGTGCTCCTTTAAATTGCCTAAGCTTCTTTTTCTTCTCTTTAACTCAGTTAAATCAGATTCCCCTGTACCCTGAAAAATAAAATACATGGAGGTTTTCTCTAAAGCATAGTTTATGCTAATAATTCCCTCTCTGCATTCCTGTGCTAGAGTCAAGCACTGCATATCTGATTGGGCTCTTAATGACTTTTGGGAATCATTTAAATATCTAGCTGACTAGCCCAGTTAATAATCAAAGCTGCAGCTCCTTGAAGCAGGAGTGACTCATGGAAGAAGAAGAAAGCTTCTGGTTATTTCTAAGCCTCTCTCGTGCCCCCTCACTGCTGTGCAGGCTCTGAAGGGCACGGCCTTATCAGATGTTCCCAGGCAATGTGCATCCTTTCTGTCTGGCTCCCAGTCACACGTTCAGGTGTGCAAAGTGCCAGCTCGGTGTCTGAACATCTGCTGCCTGTGCACCCATTGCAGGGAGATCACTGGAGCTTGCAGATTAAACACTTCAGGGGCAAATTTAGTTTTTGAATTGCAGATTTTTTGGGGGGGGTGGAGGAGCGGGGGAGGGAACACTTGAATATTGCAGTGGGGATAGTTCTTGGGAGACAACTGGCTTTACTCCTGTGTGCTTAAGTGCTGGTACTATCTGTGGATGAATCAGAAAGCAGCAGATGTTGGGATTTGCCTTTGGGATTGCTTGTCTAATTCAGTGTCCTTTCCCAAATTAGTGTTACCCTATCCCAATGTTTGTTTTCATTCTTAAGGTATTTTCTGACCATCTCACCTGATAGCTCCTGAAGTTTCATTTAATTTCTAGAATGAGCTCTTTTTTTACATTTTTTCTCCTGGAGTGCCATAGATTATTGTCATGTGCTGTTACTGCTGTCTGTGCTGCAGACAGACAAAAAATCTGGTCTGGTAATGGAAAAAAAAAAAAAAATTGCTGTGTTTCTCCTCCTCCTGCACCCCAGATTACTCTCCTGAGCACTGGCATGATGTTAGGAGTACCTTTGGCATCTCCGTATTTCCTTTTGTGTCCTGAATAGCAGTGCTCACTGAGATCCCTGCTTCTGTGATTTATGAATCGAGATATGTTCCACCAGAGAGAATGAGTGCCTGGGGGAGGAGAGAAGGGCTTTGATCTCACTGTGCTTTTGAAATATGACTGTAAAATCAGAATTAGATGGCAATCTCTTTGGGGCAGGGACATCTCTGTTTGCCCTGCACAGTGCCTGGCATGCTTTGGGTGCCTGGCATGCTTTGGGTGCCGTGTTATCAACAGCAGAGGTTGAGTAATGGGTGATGCTCTCAAATCTTGTCTATTGACCCTGAAGAATTGAGGAGCTGTTCTCTCCTCATGCTATTATTAAGAGTGCTTTTGTTTTCTTGCCCCTGCTCCATAGTAACTGGACCTTGCTGGCCCTCTGGCCATAGCTGGGGATGGAGCCTCTGCTGAGCCCTTGCCTGGTGTTTGTGCTGTGACAGGAGCTGTGCTCTCTCCTGGGCACAGCCTCATGTCCTGCTGTACAAACTGTGGGTTTTCTGTGGTATTCACTCTCCACACGCAGCCTTAAGCACCAACTACGGATTCAGGAAGCCTTAAAATAGTGAAAGTAGCAAGGAAAAGCATTGGGATATTTGCAGCTGCTTGGACCAGTCACAGATTTTTCCCTTTGCCAAGTGAGTGTAGAAATGTCATCTCATTCTTTCTCTTGATTTTAAGTTTTGGAGAAGATGTACAAAGACTGTGAGGGATTTAATCACTGGGCTGAGTTGTTCTAAATCCACAAAATGATCCTTTGAAATTTCTTTTCATTAACTTTTTCTTTTTTTTTTTTCCTTCAAACCTACTTTTCTCTCACCTCTAGATGTGAAATGTCAATTTATGATCAACCTAAATCAAAGTTTTTCAGTGGGGGAGGAACAGCTGAAGATATTATCTCTGCTTCCAGAACTGCTGCTTCCTCAGCTCTAAAAGCAGCACCACACTTGATGGTTTCACCAAGTTTTTGCTGTCTCTGCTATTAAAGAGCCTGACTTAATTCACAGTCACTGCATTTGAGTGGAAAACTTGTCTTATCATTATAGGGCAAGAGGAAGGAAAGGATACTCAAGGTGTGATTGCCATGATTCCTAAGTGAGTCATGGAGTTTGATGTGGAACAAGCTGACCTTGTCCTCCTACACTGCATATGTGGCTTTGCTTTTTAAGGTGAGAGATGGGATTGCTGTCTGTTCTGCACCTGGTGGTCTGGATTTGAGGACAGTAGTTTCCATAGCTTTTCCAGTTGGAGCTGAAGTTTTTGGATAGAGGTATGCCCCTGTTGCATTGCTGCAGTGGGGAGTCTGTTCACCCAACAGAAACCATTTCTGAAGAGGGGGAGCAGGATGGCTGCTCAGATCATTTGAACTGAGTTGGCTGTGAAACATGGTCCATGTGGAAACTCTTTCAAAGAGTTCTTATGCTTTGTCATGATGAGCATGTTTTCTAAGAGTAAGGAGAATTGTTTGGACTTTGGAGAGAGGCAGAAAAGAAAAAAAAGGCTTTTTAAAGACCCACCGAGCTATGTGCTGAAGCTGAAGTGCACTCAGGTGATGTCTTCAGCTCAGTTGCCTATGATACTCTGCTCTAAAATGAGACATGTAACATCTCATGTGGGCTACTGACCTGAGTCCTAAAACTCTCACCTGATTGTCTTGGTTTTCCAGCTGCAAAGATTCATTAGAGGAGATGGAAATTTCTTGCCTCCCCAGCCAGGAATATAAAGGCAAAAGGATGGATGAAAGGGAGTGGGGAGAGCTCACAAGGAGACTTTGCTGGCAGTTGTCTGCAGTGGATCTTACAGCACATCTGTCTGTCCAGAGAAGCTGATGGCACATGTGAAATGCAGTGAGTCCTTGGGCTATTGTGTAACTTAGGGGATGCCTGCAGCCGCCGCTCATAATTAATCATTTAAGCAACAAAATCAAGTGACTTTACTGACAGTATCCAAACTGCTGACCTCAATGCATTTTAAAAGTTCGTTGGATACTGAACCTCGAATGACCCATGGATGGATCTGGAATAATAATTTTCATAATCCTCAAGTCATTATCTTAAGAGGGAACGTATTGTTCTCCTAATTAAGTCTGTCCACACGCTGTGCAGCTTCCCATGCAAATGCACTGTGCATAAACTAATTAAAAGAAATATACAGCCACAAGGACTTAAATGGTCTTTTATGCAATCTCTTTAAATTATAGTCTCCCTCCTCCCCCCTCACACACACAAACTAACAAGGGATTCGGCATCATATTCAGCAGGGAAAACCACTGAGCAGTTTTGGATCCCAGTCTGGAATCCCCCAGAATTTATTAGAAAGCTTTTGTTTTATGACATTTTTGTGAGGGCCCTGGATGTGTAGAAGACCCTAATTGAGAATTACGATTGTTTAATAGGAGACAGTCCCTGCCCTGAAGAGCTTACAGTCTAAACAGACAAGACAGCCAAAAGCTGAAAAAGCCTTGTTTTGCAGTTGAGCAGCTCAGCCATTGAAAAGTTGAATGACTTTTTCAAGGTCATATATACAGAGCTGGGAACTGGAGGCAGATCTACTCCAGCACTGTAAGTACCTGAGTCTTCTACCTTTAGTAATAGACCCAAAAGACATAATATATAGAAGCCTGTTATGTACAACAGCACCAAAGGGCAATTTCACACTGATTCTCACTGGTATTTTGTTGGCTGGGAAATGGCTGTGAGACTGCTTGGCTGTTTTCAGTACCTCTTTCATGTTCTCTGGGGTGGTGGAGGTTGTGCCCATGGAAAGCAGTATGTTGGAGGCATGTGACCATGGTAAAATGTTTTTTGCCAGGTCTCCCCACTTAAACCTCAGCAGCACTGTGCAGACAGTGCCCAGCAGAAGCCCCCTGACCAGCAGTGTACATTCTGTCTGTGTGCCCTGCATTGGATCGTGAGTTTGATGAACCCTGGACTGGCCTTGTTTGTGTTTGGTTGTGAACATGAGTGAAGCAAGATGAAGGAGATCATCAGGGTTATTTTTGCTGTCGTTACCCTTGGAACTGTTGCTGACATTGCCTTTGGCTTCTATTTTGCAGAAGAGGAGTGGAAGCTCTGGGTGTAGGATGTCCCACTTGCTGTTTTCACTCTTCTTCCAGTATATGGATCTGGTGTTTGTGTGTTTTCCAGACACTCAGCAGAGGAATACTTTCTGAGTGGCCTGACCTGAGTCAGGTTTGAGTACCCAAACAAAGAAGCTGTATTTGAGGTGAAGTGGGACAATGCAGCCATGCCCATCCATGGGAGAGCATCCAAGCAATTGTTGTACAACTCAGCTGCTCTGAACCAGGTGGAGTGATATCAGCTGCTAGATGAGGAGGAGCTGTGTAGCTTACAGCATTGCAGAAGCCTTAAGTTCTGCCAAATAGACATTAGTTGGTGTCTGCAGCTTCTGAAGTGGAGCTGCAAGCTTCAGAAACAGCCCATCAGTGTGTGAGTGCCATCCACAGTGGGACTGGTTCAGGGGGAAGTGGCAGCCAAGCCCTCAACAGCCCAGGCATGGCTGGATAGGAATTTGCACATAAATTTTGAGAGAGAACAGGGATTTTCTTGCTGTCTTTTGTAGATGGGTGTTTATGAGCGTGAAGTGGAAGATGAAATTTCCTTAGTCTGTTCTCAATTACTGTCTCATTCCTTGCATGTGGCAGGTTTCCTGAGAGCATCCCTGCCGGTGCAGCAGCCATTGAAAACAGCAGCTGGAAAAGGAGGGTGAGGAGAGCCTGGCCTTGCAGCTGGGAGGCCCCTGAGCCCAGGATCAGAACCACAGCGAACAAGCAGTTCTCCTCTTATCTGATGTAGCCTGGAGAGCAGACAGATAGGACTGCAGCAGTCAGTATGATGGGAATGTGGTGGGTGGACTCTATCAAGAGAAAAGAAACCCTCCCCTCTATGGATGAACCTTCATCTCTCTGTTTCCCCCCTCTCCAGTCCTCATTCTGGTAAGAGGGAGGATCTTTTCTCCATCCAGCCATGAGATGAAAGAGTGCCCCACATTTGACACTTCATGAGTTGGCTGAACCCTACAAAGTGATCTTCATAAAATCCTGATTCCAAAGCATCAAAGCCTTTTCTGACTGGTAAAAACCCTAAAAATTCCTGGAAGAACTGCCAAAGGGCAATGGGGCTGATTCTGTCAACTGCCTTTGGTTAGAGCCGGGTTTGGTTATTTATGGGGGCCGGGGGAGGCAAGAACTCTCCAGATGGGTGGCTAAACCAAATAAAACAATGATAAAATCAATGAAGTTATGTGCAGGGAAAAGAATGCCTGTGCATGAGGCACACACTTCTCTGTGCTGGAACATCCCTCAGCCCGGTGCTGCTCTGGGCACTCCACCCCAGGCTGCCTCATCTCCTGTGTCTGCCCAAATGTGCCCTTTGCTGGGGGAATTCTGGCTTGATTTATTGGTACCTTCCTAATGAGACTTCACACTGATTGAGGCACAAATCCTACTAGAAACATGTCCAAGTGAGTAATCACCCAAATGCAACAAGGAGTCATCCCACTGCAGTGGGATTACAGCAGGGCTGTTCTGTCAGCCCTTGCAAGAAGCCAGCAATGCATCAGGAGTGTGACTTTCATCTCTCTGGAAAGGTGGCAGTGTTCTGATGTTCAAGTCATGCTGGCACTCCAAAGAAGCAGGTGTGTGTCTCACCAAACTGTGCCTCAGAGTTGATGTGTGAGGGGTGGAGGTTGGGACACAGGATTGCACAGAAACCCTTGGGTGAGAAGAAAGGTGTAAAGATGATGATTTTTTTGTCAGAAAAGGCTGAAGAAATTTGCTGTTGCAGTGTGATGGTGTAAAGGAACTGGGTGAGCAGGAGGACAATATTCAAAATCATCTGGGTACTTGAGGCATCCTGAAGCATAAATTTTGAGTTCTGTTGGGGTGTGTGTCACTGCAGAGCTGTGAGTCAGAGTGAAAAACTGTCCCTTCTTCAAAGAATTGAAGTCTAAGTATACAAGGGAAGAGAAAGCATAAGAAAGCAGGATATGTGGGATTGGGACTGGCTGTTAGTGCAGCCTTTCATGCATCCAAGATTAGAGGAAGAGGATTCAGTCATTCCTTCAAGAAGGAAGACTGCTTGCCATCTACTTTGCAAGGAAGCATGCTGAGCAGGTGGGAAGATGACCAGGAGTCAGGACTGAGTAGAGTGTTGAAATATCTGATGAGAGAGGAAATTTAGGGGAGAGGGGTGGACTTGGTGACTGCAAACTGCTTTTGCATGAGTGCACCCCTGGTTTTCCTATGTTAGTGAAATTTTGGATGTTTGTGTGGGTTCTTACACAGCCACACCATTAGCCAGTCCAATAGTCTCATCTCCTTAGTGCTGGTTTTTATTTTTGGAGGTATGCTTTGGTGGAAAACCTCCAGTACTCCCATGGAAAATTTGTCCCTTGAGTAATTCCTTTTTTTCCACTGAGTCCTTTTGGACTTCATGGAATCACAGAATGGTTTGGGTTGAAAGGGACCTTAAAGGTCATCTAGTCCCAAGCCCCTGTCATGGGCAGGGACACTTGCACTAGACTGGGTTGCTCAGAGCCCCACCCAACCTGCCCTTGAGCACTTTCAGTCTGGCAATTGGCCTCACCTGTCCACCAGCATTTTTTCATGCTGTTAAAATGGGGGTGAGGATCAGCCCACTGAGGTTGCTGTTCATCACTGTGCTGTGAACTCCAGCTCTGCAGGTAAGTGTAATTAATTATTTTCTGCCTTATCCATCAGACAGAGCCTTACTGAGTTCTTTGTTCGGGTCAGCCCCTGTGAGAGTGGTCCCAGCATTGGGCTGCCTTTGCCCAGGCTGTTGTCTCAGGGAGCCCAGCCCTGCCACAGTCAGTGCCCAGCTGAGGCACTGCTCCTCTCTGCTCCTTTCCCGCAGCACTTCAGCAGGAGAGGGACAGGATGAGGTGAGTGATTTGTTTGCTAGTCAGATGGCAGGACCCTTGTTTCTTGTTAAAGGCCTGTGAGATAAGAGATGCCATTGATGTTTCAAGGTGTTCTTATCGTAGGCCTTAGTCTGAAACAACACCACTCACCCACACTTTCTCTCCAGCTTGTTGATGAAAATGGAGAATTTTCTTCTGCTGTTTCCAGTCTCTGGAATGCCCCTAGACAAAAGAATTTTTCAGACACATCTTTTCCTTTTGTGAATCAAACTCCAGCCCCTTAATGTTCAGCAAATAATGTGTTCCAAAGAGACTGTCTTGTATGTGATCGTAATTACATTTGGGTTTTAATAATCATAAACACTCCTGTTTTCTAAGAACCAGCTAGACTGATTTCCAAATAATTTCGTTTGAATGGCATGTTTTGTGTTTGTGTAGCATCTTCTCCCCCACTTCTAAAGAAAAACAAACAATGTATTAAAAAAAGAAAAAAAAGCAAGTGTGGGGTAAAAAAAAACCTTGGAGAACTTTAAAAGACTCTAAACCTGAAAAGGGAGGGTGGGATCAGCTAATTTGTCCCTCTTTTGTATGGTTTATTAAGCCTTTTGTTCTGGAACGCATGGGTTCAGTGGGAAAGCGGTTTTTGATATATAATGTATTTACTTTTGCTAATTAATTAAAGCAGTATTCATATGAAAATGCCGACTGATAATGGCTTTCACAGCAACAACTGTGTTTTTTAAAGTAGCAACTTTTAATTACAAATTGACTGGCAGAAATATATAAACCCAAATATTGTTCCACTGATTTCCTTTTAACTGTGTTACTCTTGCTTGATTTATCGGATTAGGGCTTTTCACACATAGTGGGTACAAGATATTGTTTTTAATGAGAAATTAAAAGATTACCAACAATACCCATAAACCATTAAAAACACAAACTCTAGATGAATGGTAATTAGACTGAATGATTTGAGGCTGATAAATTGAAAGCAATTAATGTATTTGTTAGGGATTCTGAAGATAGCTCTGGGTGTTCCAGAAAGCACTGAAGGGTTCAGATTTGGAGTGGAATTCATGTGGAAATACCTTTCACTGCCTCAAGTGTCCAGGGTACCAGTGGAGAAGATGCTGGCAGGGCTCCACTGGGTTCTGGGGAGGGGGAGAGGTGAGGAGTTACATCAGGGGGTTTTGTGGGGAGGGCTGAAGGGATGCATCAGGGCAGGTTTTCCCTGGATTAAACCTTTTCTGTGTTTCACTGTTATCTGTGACATAATATGAGGGAAAACTTGAGGAGGTAAGGCAGGGGGAAGTGCTAAGGAGAAATAAAGTTTTTTTGTCTCTGCTGTGGTTTATCAGGAATGCATCTTCTGCTTAACTCGAGCACCCTGAGTCAGTAAAGCTGCACAAGATGCTCTCTTTTGGCATGTGAGGAGGTTGCATTTGTTAATGGTGGCTTGTAACCCCAGCAAGAGCATCCTGTTTCTTTCTCTTGTTCTTGGCAAAGCAAATGTTTTGGGATTCTGTTTCAGCAGAAGGAAGTACTCTCGGGTGGTGATGCCTTTTGATATTGTTCCTTGTACTTAGGTCTAGAGCAGAGCTCACTATGATTTCCCATCTTAGGAGAATTTTTCTGCGCCAGAAAAATAGCCAGAACCAAGTAATCTCCTAAATCAGGACAGTGATGTCTCTTCTCAAAAATCTTAAAACAAAAACAAGCCCTCCCCACCATTAAATGTAAAGGCTCAGGTAACATATGACCTGAACAACTGAAACATCTAATTTTAATTTTTGCTATTTATTTCACTTCTCAAAGTGTAAATTAAGACATGCAAATTAAGTGTCATGGAAAAAAAAAACAGGAGCCTTTCCTCAATTTTCACCCGAGTCAGGAATATAATCAGTCTTACACACATTTTCTTTGTGATAATTTGAGATTTTTATTGAGGGGTGGGGATGTTTTTCCAGAAAAAAAAAAAATCTTGACATGGAATTCTGCAAGTAGAACTCCTTCTCCACCGTTGGCTTATCTCTGTTCTGATCCCTCCTTCAGATGTCTTCCTTCCACAAGACTTTTCAGTTCTTATCCACTGTAGAAAGAAATGCATTATTTAACAAGGCAAAAGCACAGTGAACCCTGATGGTAGAGCCCTTCGTGTTCTGCCATCAGCTGCTGGTATCTTGTTCAGGAAACCAGGTTTTCAAAGGAGCTGGAGGTCTTGAATTCACTTAGAACTTGTGGTGGTGGGTGCTGAGTTCCTTTGCAAACCTGGTCATTGCATTCTCACTGAAAGCTGTTGGATTTTTCTGAATCTTTGCCCCAAAAATGGTGTTCTCTATGGAAACACTGTGGCTTTTTGTGTTTTCTTCCTTGTTGTCTGTCTAAAGGTGCACTGAAGCCTTGCAGGTGTTCTGCAGTTATATTTGCAGGAGCCCTGCTGTCTCTCCGTGTGGCTCCATCCCTGTGCAGCACGCTGTGGCTCGTGTAGGGTGATTTGTTACAGCTCTTTTCCATCCTACTGGAGTCACAGTCAGTTGCAGACAAAAGTAGGTGTTTTATCAAGGAGAGTCTTGCTTCCAAGGATGGCCTGGACAAGGAGCTGCTTCACCCAGCAGCCTTACTGTGGGGAACATTTCCTCTGCTGTGAAGTAGCATCTTGGGCATTTAATTTTAGTATTTTTCATTCCTCATGCACTGGTTCAGCCATCAAATTAACAAATAAGGCTCTTGGAGGAGCCACCTGGGGCCTATTGCACAAGCTGGTCGCCAGTAAAATCCAGTTGTGTGTAGCAAAAGGGAAAAGACCAATAAGGAAACAATAACAGAAAAGCTCTGTTAAAAAGGCATATGGGTACAATGCTGCTGGCCCAGTTAAGGAACCTGTTATATTCAGTAGTGCAATAAAATCCCAAGTAATTGCAAATGAAACTTAATGCCTTGTAAAAGAGCTCAGCTCCTTTCTCCTGTAGCTGCAGCTTTTTGGATGGGTCCAGCAGGAGGTGTATTTGTGCTGCACAGCCTCGGAGGCTGTGGGCAAGCAGCTGATCAGCCATGGGCAGTGTCAGGGCTGTTTGAAATGCTCCAGCTTTTCTGGCCAGCCTGGCCTTCTGCAGGAGGAGGTGGAACAGGGCGGCACACAGGGAATTTGACTCCAGCCTGGAGCGTGTGGGATCCAGAGTGTTCTGCTCTTCCCAGCAGGGATCACTTCAGACTGGTCCAGCTGCTGAGGTGATGGTTACTTTTTCCTCTGTATTCCAGTCCCTGTGTTCATCATCATCATCCTGACTAGAGCTGTGGGCTCAAAGGCCATGCAAAAGCAAGGCAGAGAAGCCCTCCTAACATTAATTGTGTGCATATTCCTTCTGGGCTTCTATCCACACATTTTCCTGAATTTTTACAGCACAGGATTCTTGCCTGCTTCAAGCAAAACCCGTTTATTTGGGGAAAAGAGACTTGTGGTTCTGCTCTCTATTACAGATTTTGGATCATAACAGTTTCTTTAAGTCATAGGGCTAAATCCTGATTGTCTTTCCTCAGGTTTCACGTCAAACTCCCTTTATGTGAATAAAAAATATTCACATAATGCAGTATATGAAGTAGGAGGAGGGGATTCGCAGTACCAGGCTTTCCAGTGAGGATAGGGATATTTTTTATTGTTTTGTGTCTGGTTTTTGGGAATTAAATAATTGCTTGATAATTTTAACTTCACTTCAAAGGCATGTTTCTAGTCCTTATGTTTGTGTGAACTCCACCCCACCACGCACCTCCCCATGCAATTTGAAGGTGTGATTTGGTTATGCTTGAAAGACTCAGGATCCAGAAGACAGAGAAAAACAACCCAAAGCTGATTGTTATTAAAAACAAACACCATCATCCCCTCCCCAGACTGATGGTATTTGAATTCCTGGGTTTGCATTGCTGGTTTTGGGCCAAAGGAACTGAAGGCAGGTAGAAGCCTGACAGAGAAGCAAGAACCTGGTGGTTTTGCTTGCAAAATTCAGCCTGCTAAGCCTGGTGTGCAAGTGCCACAAAATGGTGTGAGCAAGGACTGAGTGCCATGGAAGGAAATACCAGCCCTTAGAGAAAATCCTTCCTGCTTCCACACACTCCCCTCACTTTTCAGTCCTGCAAAGTATGATATCCCCTCCTTCTCCTTTATTAATCAGATTTTAATTTAAACTGAAATGCTTTGTTTCCCCACATGATTAACTGTATTTGGAAAATAAAGTATTGAGTGGTCCTTTTACATTCAAATGATGGTTCTAACTGCCCACACTTTGGTTGAAAATGTACAGTGTGCTTCTTTCCTGGCATGAGCTAGCAGAAGTCATGGGGTGCACTCTGAGAAATAGCCCCTGCTTTCTTTATTGTTGCTTTTTCCTTCCTCTGATGGCATGAGTCAGGGGCACTGTCAGTCTCTGAACCAACAGTGTCTCCTTTTCAGCAATCAATCTGCCTGTTTCATTGTTTGACTGAGCTGTGGCATGCTGTAAGATTTGTCTAAATTCTCTGTGGCTGACAATAAAGAGGCAAATTTCTGAAATTCTAGGAGGATTTCCAGGGAAACTTCCTTCCCACTTCCCCCCGCCTTGAAATAAAGCAACGTCCTGCAAACTCATCAGCCCATTTTGTCCTTGTAGGGTTAGGGCTGGCATCCCTTGTTAACTTCCTGCATAACTATGGGTTTGACTTGGCTTCTCTAAACGTTCTTGCTGAAATTGGTCCAAGGCTTTATCCTCACATCCACCCACACATGTAAATTTCTCAGTGTCATAAGTTGGTTAGGATCCATGGATGTCATGGCATCTCTTGGTCTCTGCCCCTTCATCCACCCCTGTGAAAAATGTGTGGTGTTTGAAATGGAGGCAAATGCAGATAGACAAGAGGTGGGGTATGGAACTAAGAGAGGAGGGCAGTGAGAAACAGCCTGTGGAGTTTATTAGGCCATTTCAATACTGCAGTGCAAGACTGTCCCTTAAATCTGGATGTGAAAACTGTGAGCCAATGGAGAGGTTTGTATTGATTTCACTGAGCTCTGGATCAGTCCCTTCAAAAGCAGCAAGGAAAAAGGACCTGACCAGATAATGCCCCTGTGGCAAAAGATAAGACTTAGCATCCATGCAGGACCCTAAAAAAGATCTCAGGTCTTTCAGAAGTGCTCCTTTGGAAAGGGCAGATCCTATACTCAGGGAGAATTGTAATAGTCTGAGGCCAGTGCTTTGGAAACTCTGTTCTCTTGGCTAAATGAGAATGCCTTGGATTTTCAAATCTGGTTCTAGTTGTAGGTGTTGAATGAATGAAAGTCTGTTTCTGAACAAATTTTTGAAGACTTGCCTCCCCTTCGACGTCTAAGCTGAATTCTGCAAGGTGTTCCTTCAGCTTTTAGGGCTGCACATACACACGGTCAAGGACTTAGGAGGATCACTGATGGGAAATTAAAAAGAAAAATTCAGATAAAAATAGTGTGGATATTTATATCAAGGATATGGACACTTGAGACCCTTTTAGAAATGGCAGGCCAGCCAGCAGTTTCGCCACCAGATCTTGGTTTGAACTCTGAAAGCCCAGTGAAGTTGGGGTATGTGATCCCAAGACTGGGGTTGTCTAAACACGGAAATCACTCAGAACTCCAGTCAGCAGAAATGTATGTAAAGGCACTGAATAAATGCAGCAGTCCTGGGGAGCTAATCTCTCCACCCAGAGCTCTGGAGTTCTCAGCATGCAACCATTGTCATCTAAAATATTACCTGTCCTGTTGCAGCCTGGATTTGGTCTCCTTGCCTGTGGATTAGACATAAGGAATATAAAACAAAATACATGCACAAAACCCTTGTGTTTCCTTTGCAAAATCAGGCTGTGCACATAGCTAATTCTTTTCATGTTAATCTACACTTACAACCCGATAACAAGCTAGAGCTTTCTTCTAACCAGGCTTGATTAAATTTGGAAGATTTCTTCCCAACAGGAGAACCCTTTCTGCTTTCATGCAGTAAACATGATTTTGTGCTTTCTGTATTTCCCTTTTTATTTTTATTTCGGGAATTCTTTTTTTCTCCCCGTATTATTATTATTATGAATAAGCTAGTTTTAAATCAATTTCAACAGCTGGAATTAATTTTCCTGTTACTGACTCTTCACTTGGGCCTGTCACAGAGAGGGAGGCTTTCTATTAGCATAAACATAACTGAAAGCTCTGGAATTTGCATTAATGTACTTTTAACAAGTTGACAGTCTTTTGGCACACGCTCCTGAGATCTGAGAAGCAAGGGAAAAAAAGACTGTATTATACCTTACACTGGCTGGATTGTAAGAAGCTGTCAGGTAAAACCTCTGGTTTCTTTTTCTACTACAAAAATATGGGACAAAATATCCACTCATAAGCAGGTGCACATATCTGACAATTTTGCAAAGCCCTTACTACTTCCCTCCTAGTGCCTGGAAGAGCCTGCTCCAGCTTGGGAACAAGCTGTTTCATTGTTATTTAAGGGATGTGGAACTTGCACAAGGGGTGGAGGTGCTGAGCAAGATATTTCACAAAGCTTTTAAAGGGTCTCAGGAAATGTATATTTTGGTGACAGGAGCATGGGTCCTTTGAAAAGTGATCCAAACTCTGCTAAATAAATTGGTAGATGTGCCAAATAAAAAACTAGTCCTGCAAGCTCTTTATTACTATGGGGTAGGAATTTAAGAGGATTCAGCCTGGCAGTTTGGCCAGCAGATGACAAAATCTTAAGGGATGACCTGAAGGCTGAGATGTGGTTTTCTACATCTCTGTTTAAACCACATAATTAAAGTGAGGGTCTTTCCATTTGATTCCAGCTCCTGCATGGCAAGTGAATTGTGGCTGAACTTGGCCTTCATTAACCAGAGGAACCAGAAACTGCTGTTCCTGCCAAATCACCGAATCGTTTTAGTTGGAAACAACCTCTAATACTGGAGTCCAACTTTTGGTTGATCACCACCTTGTCAACCAGACCATGGCACTAAGGGCAAAATGACATGGCAGTAGCAGCAGGACCTGAAAGGAGGATGATTTTTAGGAAACCTGGGGTTTAAAACATTTGGCTGAACTCTGCTGGCTCTGCAGTCAATGTGCAGAAGTAACAGGACTACTTCTGGCTTGGTGTGGGCAACCAAGGGGCTGGTCTGTGCATCCCTGCCTGCCCAAATGGACTCTGTCATGGCCTGGAGGTGAGAGTTAACTCAGGCACTGCAGCCTTCAGATGTATGGATAGGAAGCCTTTGAGTAGTTCTGGGTCTCTCAGTTACGTAGATGTTCTGCTTGTGCATCAGTGCAGTTGATGTGTTTTTTTTAAAAAATGCAATGTGCTTCCACCAATTACTTAGAATAAATGTGTTACGGTATTTGCAAGAACTGTACAAGCCAACAGTAAATTTGTGTATGTTTCTAGTTACACTAGAAAAGGAGGCAGGAGAAAATATTTGGGCTGCAGATCAGACTCATATCAGTTGCCATGGGAATAAAAGAAATACGGAGAATTAAGGGAATCCTTTAAAGTACAGGATTTTTTAAACTGAGGTCTTATTTGATTGTTTATTTAGGCCCTACATTAAGACAAAAATGTGCATTTAGCCAGCTCCTCCTGCTGGACCCAGAGCAACTATTAGGGCTTATTTCCATAGAAATATTGCTGATGCTGGCCCCAGAACAGAGCAGAAGGAGGCCTGGGAGAGCTGCTGTGCTTAGTGGCACTGGGGCTTAGTGCTCTGCAGCCAGGGGCTCAAGCAGCCCCCTTGCAGTTTGGCAAACAGAGGCCAGCTTCGTGTTCACATGGTAAAGCTGCTGCCAGGGCTTTGGCAAAGCTGCAGTATTTTTCTGCTCCAGGCTTTGTTCCTGGGTTTGTGTCTCGAGTTTGGAGAGACCAAAATGGTACCCCTTTGGTCTGGAAACTATGACTTGATCTGGCCGGCACAGGAGCGACATGACGCAGCTTACAGAATGGGAACTGTCTCACTGCTGGGAAAAGTCACTGAAAGGTCTGCTAGTTAATTAGCAGGGGGATTGTAAATAGCTAAAACCTGACTGAATTCCTCTGTCAGCTCAGGACAGGATCCTCCTGCCACTCCTCTTCCTGATTCTTCGCTCTTTGACCACAATTGGTTATTTTGTGGAGATCATTTTTCCTCTCACGGCTTCTGCTCCAGTCACTACTATGGCTCACTGTGTTATTTGTTCCCTCTAGGAAAAGAAGAAACTCAGTGCTGTGGAAGAGCATTATTCTCTCAGTCTCCTTCACACCCTTTTTAGTTCTTCCCTTTCCCAGGGAAAGGCTGAGAGCAGAGGCAGCCTGTCCAGTGCTGCTTGGCTTGGATGCTGCTGTCCTCTGTTGCTTCAGCTGTGGAAAGCACTTGAGGCAGATCTGCCTTGCCTGTGGCTGAATCACACAACTTTTCTGAGCTAATCTGCCTGTGTGCTTATGGCTTCACAGAGCCTGGTGCAGGTTCCTCATCCAGCCACAACCACAGCCCGTGGCAGACTGCATGGCTTTGAGATACCTTGGTGATTCTCCAGTTGCCATCATTGACCAGTGCACAGGGCCAGATCACTGGAGTAGGGAATAGGATACTTCTTCACTCAAGCCTCCAGACCCTAAGGTCATGAAGTCAACAAACCTTCTAGAGGGCTTATTTCCTTCTTCTTAAGACACTTCCAGGAGCTCCTGGAGGAAACCTGTGTTGGTACAGGCAGTGCACCCTGAAAATGCCTCAGAACATCACCTGTCTAATAACTGTGTGTCTTCCTTTGATAAAAAGAAGACATTTATCATCTTTCACATGAAGATATTTTTCCTACATGCCAACCCAATCCCTCCCAATTGCATGAAATTGTCCCAAATGCAGTCTAAAAGTAAGTTGGAAGCAGATGTCAGCAATTGTGTGGAGAGGGAAGCTATCCCAAGGCAAGGGCCCAGTGCCTGCACCAGACTTCACTGGCCTCAGGAGGAGCTTGTGTGAGCCAGCACTGAACACCAGACCCCTGGTGGGGTGCGAGCTGTGGGCTGGGAGGACTTTGCAATGATGGGAAGAAGAGTGTGGGAGGGGAAGAGGGAAGAGTAGTTTGCTTTAGAGATACTGTCCACAGTGCTGATTCACTGGGCTAATCGGATCTTGGTGGCATTTTCCCTCTGGTATCTGCTCTGTGCGTCTGTCACTGTTTTTGAGAATTTATCTTTCTCATCAGAGCTTGGGGTTTTTGTTGGGTTTTTTCCTCTCTTCATCCAATGCCTGTTAGAAGAAAATCTTTGAAAACAAGAGGTATTTTTCTTCAGAGCTCTGTTTGGTAGGTCTGAGCTGTGATAGTGTTTTCTCATGTTGATTTCCAAGGAGCATGGGTGCCCCATGGGCAGTGGCCAGCCAGTCCTCCCTACAGCCTCTGCTGAATTCTCTTTTTTTTTAAATTTTAATTTGGTAGAAGTTTTAAGTTATCCAAACTCTAAAGCTTAATTCAGCACTATGCAGCAAAGGCTGACAGATGGCCATTTTATGTTGACCCATGCCCTGTGGCAGAGACCCTGTGGGCAAGGGTCTGGACTCATTACTTAAGTGACTCTGTTTCTGCAAATGTGAGAAGTGGCAGACTGAGATTGAAATGGGCAGCCCTAATGGGTTTGGAGATGGAGAGGAGCACTGTCTTGCCTGGTCCATATCCTCCTAGAGAAAAAGCCTAATGACAAATAGCTGAGAAGTTTTTATTATAGTTCAGGTCTGGTACAACTGCTGGAGAGGTTTGAGCAACTCTTGCAGAGCTCCACTGTGTCCTGTATGGATTGATGTGAAGCCAGGAGCTAAGTTGAGCTCCTGATGACCAGTGTGCCAAACCTCTGAAATCCACAGATTTGAAGAAAAGGGTTCAAGTTATTATCTGCCAGCTGAAAATTCCCCTCCAACCCCTGTTGAAATCTGCAGATTTGGAAAAAAGAGTTCAAGTGTTGGTTACTATCTGCCAGCTGAAAATTCCCCTCCAACCCCTGTTGAAATCTGCAGATTTGGAAAAAAGAGTTCAAGTGTTGGTTATCATCTGCCAGCTGAAAATTCCCCTCCAACCCCTGTTTGTATCTGTTTAGCTGAGCACAGCATGAGAGAGGGGCTGCTTGGGGAGTGCCTGATAAAAGAACTTTAGCTGTGCAAAGCTCCTTCAGTGAGACTTCTCCATAAACATCATCTGTTATGAATTCAGCCTTGCATGATTACAGGCAGACATCTGTGTTGATTATGTGGGTTTTCTGGAGGAAAGATTTTAAAATATGGAAATGAATGGAGCTATTTGCACAATCGGTTAGCATCCGTTTCATGTTATTATTGAATATATGTCTCAGGGAAGTGCTTAGAGACCTTAGGTCAGAGCAGGGCTTCAGTGAACAAGGTACAGAATATGCCTGAGGAGATACACCTTGCTGCAAATAGCCTGAGACAGTCCCAGCCATGGCAGACAGCTGGACAGAGGGAGGGCCAGCGCGAGGGGTAAGGTGACCTGCTCAGGGCTGCGTGCAAGAACGCAGGAACAAAACTGGGCCAGGCTGCAGCTCTCGTGGCTCTGCCCAGTCCTCAAACACCACTGTGCCTCCAGGCCTGTGTGGGCAAATAAGAATAGCCCTGTAAATTAGTGGTAATGTAGCTATCTCTCTCTCTGTGGTGTTTTCACCATCCTTCTCATGATGTCTGCCTTACACCCTGAGCTTTTGAGGAGAGAGATGCTGGTGGTCTTAAGGATAAAGCATGATGCAAGTTTTATACCTTTACTGCATTCAGAATGAAGGGACAATAAGAAAAATGTTCATGTTTAAGAAATATCAAAACTCAGAGTGGTCTCAAGAGTGTATATTAGATCTAAATGACTCAACACTTGCAGAAATATGAGAACTTGGGATGAGGCAGTGAAAGGAGATCAAATAAAATTTTGGGTGTAGCTGTAGGGTGTTCTGACCTGGTTTAGCACAATTTGGTTGAGATTTGGGTGTGAGTGAAAATAGAAACCTCCTTCTCTACAGCTGATATTTTCTGCATTTCAATTTCTACAACCTTGAACATTGTGTATGTAGGAGATCAGTTGAGGGTTGTGACCATCATAACAGTGTTACCCATGGGGCTGGTGTGGGACCAACCCCAACCTGTTTCTTGCAGGCAGGTTCTGATATAAGGAGTTGAGCCGTTAGATCCAGGCACCAGTTGGCAGAGGTGTCCCACTATCCTAGAGTGATCTTTGTGATGGCTCTGTTTTTGCTGAGTAGCCCAAAAGGCTCTTATGGAGCTGGGACCAAGCCACAACCAGGAGCTCTCTCTCATCTCAGGTTGAGCACTTCTCCTTCAGATAGCTGGCATGCTCTGAGGGCATGGGTAGGCTGTCAGAAGGACCCCAGATTAATGTGGCTTCAAGAAAACCTGTCCTCAGCTTCTGTTTCTTTGTCGTCACGCAAACCTTCAGAACCTCTCTGTGCTCCCAGGATGGCTGTTTGTTACGGTTATCACAATGGTAACCTTGTCTACCATCCCATGTCCAGAAATACAAGAAAACAGCATGGGCAAAGGGGCCCATCCTCCACACCACACTTCCCCTCTCGACTCCTCCACGCTCAGGAAGTGGCAAAGCTGTCCTGTGTGACCAAAAACAAGGCAAAGAACCCTAGTGAAAAAGGGAGTTAGGGCTGATTGGTAAGCCAGGCATGGGCACTGAACATCTCTCAAGAGATAAGCCTCTGATGCTTGATTCTTTTCAGTCTTTTGGAGACCGTGATAAGGAGAGGCAGTTGCTTTGTCAGGGTTACTCACACTCTTTGTGCATGTTCAGTCGCTGAATTTGTTCAGATAAGACAAACATCTAAACTCCATTTCCGGAGACGCACACCAGTCTTTGCACGCAGGCAATGGTTATACCAGGGTGGGCTGCTAGAGACAGGGCTGATGATGAATGCTCCTCAGCAAGATGCTCCATTGTAGCTGGTGGTTCTGTATCTATTTTGCTTCCCTAGAGCTCCAAAACTGTAGTCTCAAACGGTCCAATATCTGGGGTATTTGGCAAAGGTGGCCATAAGCATCCCTGCAGTGGAGGGGGAAGTACTTCTGAAAAACTCACCAAAATCCTGTGTGCTTTGGGCTGAGAAAAGCTGGACACTCCCAAAGTCTGGTCACATCCAGACTGGCGTGTATCCCCTTTGCAGGATTTGTGAGTCATCAGCCATCAGAAGAAAACTTGTAGTTAGTGAGCACTTCAGTTGCTGCTGAAAGGCAGCCACGGGGGAATAGAAACATGATTGATTCAAGAGAACAATGTCTAGACACAATTGTTTAGGACAGACAGTACAAAAAAATAATGTAGGCAATTGGAAATCTGCAGGGAATTCTGTAAAGTGTCAGGATGTGATAAATGCCCAAGGTGGAAATCAGTCCACGTGTTACTCAGCACCCTTGCTGCAAGAAGTACTGGAGTAGCTCCAGTCACTGAAGTTGGTTGGAGTTCTTTTCCAAACTCACACAAAGCAAGAAGACTGTTTGGGAAGCAGTCCTGACTAGAAGGAAGAAGCACTCCCCATTCAGTTACCTTAATTTTTCCAGCTTCTGTTCTTCCTCTAGAGTTTTTCCAAATGACTGCTCATCTTGATTTTTCCTGAGAGCTCAGAGGAGTCTTTTCCTGGGCTGATGAGCAGAAGTAGATCAAATGGCTGGAGCTGGCCCTGCAGGAGCAGCAGGCTCAGAGCAGTCCTGCTGCCTGGGCAGTGGGGGTTATGGGAAGCTGTCTGTGGGTGTTATATCTTCTATTTTGAGACTTAACATGAAAAGGTTGAGATATACTCTGTGTAGAGACTTCTGGGTGAATGACAGCACCATTTGACTTTTTTTGTCCTCTTTTTTGAGGAGATGCCTCATGAAACTGCCATCTTACACAGGATCAGTTTATAAGCTGAGATGTGAGTAGCAGACAGGTGTTGACTTGTCCTAAGCTGGGCTCCTAGCTCTGCTGTTGTTCTGCACTGAAGAGGAATCTACATGCCCCTGGAGGGAGAGGGACTGCCAAAACTTTGAGAACTTGTTTCATTATTCTATCCAAATCTCCCCTAAGATCTCTATGTGAACAGATTTTACGTAGGGAAAAGATTTTCACAAAAAGTCTTCTCTCCCCTCCTTAAGCAGACTTCATCTGAAGGCCACCAAGAAAGCTGGGGAACTTTGGCACTCAGAGGATCTGGTTCACATTGAAGGCACTGTCACCACTGTGTCCCTGGGGGATGCTCCTCCTGGTGACCTGCACAGTGCTCAGCAGTTGCATCACTTAGGCATCTAATTGCTTTTAGGCATTAAGATGCCAGGTATAAGATGCCAATAAATTTAAAAACCCCTGCAATGGAAAGGTTATGCTATATATTACCAGGCAACTGAGGATGCAGCTCCATCAGAACAGGGTTATTCAATTAACTGGGATCCAAGCAGTTAGTATGGCAGTGTTTTATTCTTTAGTTTGAGTGGGAGTTTTTTGTTGTGTTTGTGTTTAGTTTTTGGGTTTGGTTTTGTTTTTTTGTTTGTTTGTTTGTTTGTTTTTCTTTGGTTTTTTTTGGTTTTTTGGGTTTGTGGTTTTTTGTGGGGTTTTTTTTTTTTTTTTTTTTTTTTTTTTTTTTTTTTTTTTTTTTTTTGTTTTTTTTTTTTTTTTTTTTTTTGGGTTTTTTTTTTTTCTACCACCAGAGCAAGAATTTAGTGTTCCTGAATTTCAGGGACATTTTTGTTGCTAGTTGCCCAAAGTAAATATTAGGCCTATGGCATATTCTGGTATCAGCCTGCTGTGAACAGTAACAGAAAATCCTGTCCTGAGAAGTGTTTGTTTTGGAGGAATGGGTGCACACAGCCCCCCTCTCTTTTCTCATGTTGCATTGGATTCTCCTTTACAGGTCTTTATGGTTCCCAGTTTTCCCCCGTGTTCTCCTGGTGTGCAGACTGGAATAACACAGTCTGTGTGCAGGCAAACCCACAGGGTCCTGCTGTCCTACAGCAGCACTTCCAGGGTGGAAATACTTCTCTTGCTTTATCTGAACGTACCTGTCCATGTCTGAGCTGGCATGCACCTGCTGGTGCCTATTCCCTTCAGCCTTCAGTGTCCTTCTCTTCCCTCAACCTTTAATTCCACCTTTCTCTCCCCATCCCCAGACCAGCTGCCTGCCTTGATGGAAGGGCTGCCTGTGCCCTTCTTGTGGAGGGCAGCTGCCTGCATCAGGGAACTCCAAAAGCTGCCCACGTCCTGAGCAGTGAAACTTTGTTGTTTCAAAGTCACTTTGACCTGAGTGCTGCAGCAAACGTGTACAGCATCTGCTGCCGCTGTTTCGCATGAGGGAGCTGCAGTCAAATATTAAAAAGGCAGCAAGAGCATTAAATTATTCTGCAATGGAACATTGTCATTCCTCCATAAAACTACTTTGACCTGTAGTTTTCTATGGAGTCCATTGCTCTTAAATGTGCAGTGAGAAAGGAAATTAAAAATTAATCTTTATTTCCATCTCAGAAGAAAACCTTAATTCTCTGCATTGAAATTATACTCATAATCCAGGGTAATAAATTATAGTTTTTAATTGCAGCTAGTCACAGCCAATCAAATGGGAACCTCTCTCTCTCTCTTGCTTGCTTTAACTTTGCTATACAGAAGAACTCGTGGAGTGCTGGAAAAAATTCACATACATTGACCCAGGCTCTAACACAGTGTGGAATAAGCCCAGGATGTATTAACACAGCCAAGTTCTGTTTTTGCCTGGCACCCTGGAGCCAATGACCTGAAAGTAGCCCATGGGCACTGGCTGCACCAGGCACAGGAGCACAGGGAAATGCATAAATTGTACCACCTCCACGTGGGGAAGGTGTGGTGGAGGATCTTGTTCAAGGTTACAGAGTGAGTCAGTGTTGAATGAGGAACAAAATCTTGATCTTGGTTCACCTGCTTTTGACTGTGAGACAAAGCACCCTTCCAAGCAGAGGGCAGGAGCCAGGATGCCCTGCTTGGCCCATGGACCAGCACTGCTGACCTTCAGGCATCTCAGCTATGACATCTGACAGAAAGGACAGCTGGTCAAAGCAGAGACTTCTTTGTGCTTGGTCTCTGTTGCAAGTAACCTCTGTGTTCTTTCATATTACAGTGTGTTGCAGACAAGTGGAGTGTTTTTTGGGATTTGACATTGCTGCACTGCATATGATGAAAGCTGCCTTGCAAATGGGCAGCCTTTAGCACAGCCAAGGAGCTGTCTCTGTTCCCAAATAACTGATGCTCTGCATGTGCCAGCTCTTTCCACTGCTATCCCACAATGTCTAGCTGTCATCCCAACCCTTGTGCAGTGGCACTTAGCCTGGGGTTGTTGCCTCTAGGAGCAGCCCATAAGGTCTATAAATACCTGTGTAGTGCAGTACTGAAATGTTTGCCTAGCACAATTCTCCCAGCAACTCAGCCTTGCTGGTTTGTGATTTTTTTTCCACTCTATTATATCCCAGACAATGTGATGGACCTGTTCTAACAAGGAGGATTTGAAGGGTGGCTTAGCACTCCCAAGCTCAGCTAGGGAAAGGGAGAGCCAACAGGAACACAATCCTCAGCTGGAGAGAAAAGTAGTGGGAGTGGGAGTCTTCTATCCTGATAATCACTCCTAACTCTGTTTTCTTTTCCTCAATTATAGCAGAATGTGGAAAAATGGACAAGTGAGTAAAATGATGGAGAAGTGGCTAAAATACCAGACACAGCTGTGAGAATGAAATGAAGCTCACCTGACATAAGAAAATGTAAGTGGTTATTACCAATATAATTACAGCAAAGGTCTTTGTTACTGATCAGGATTGACCTGGTATGTCTTTAGCCATTGATTTGGAAAAGGCTGTAACATCTCTGCAGTGAGGATCTCCACTCTGTGACCATACCTTCCCGGGGGTTCAGTACTCTTAGCTGCTGTGAGAACAGTGGGGGGAAATCCTTACCCAATGATGCATGAAAAAGTACAGACAACAAAACTCTAACAACATTCCCGTGCAAAAGCACTGATGTTCTTGATTAATAGTTCCCAGATTCCAGAAAGGAGGTTTTGTGGGGCCTTAGTCTGCACTTTTTAACACTGGCTGTTCCTAGAGATTTTCAGATGGACAAAAAGAAGCATTAGCATGGGCAAAACATGTTTTTGCCATTATAAGAGATTACCACGCCCAGAAATTCTGCTGCCCACCTTCCCTCACTGGCAGTGAGCTACTGTCTGTGGAGGATCTCTGTGTGCCCTGCCCTGTGCAATCCCAAATGCTGCAAGACCTTCTCCAGGTGCCTGGCTTTCCTGGTTGGATGATCAGCAGCTGCACATCAGCAGGACAGGCTGATGTGTCCTGTGTGCTGCAGCAGTTGTGCAGAAAGGTTGATTTACCCATGTGAAATTTCCAGAGGGGACACGAGGGCTGTGAGTGGGAATGACTGCCCTGAGCAGCCTGGGCAGAGCTCCTTCTTGTGCTCAGCTGCCTCAGCTTGAAAGACAATAAGACAGTTACAAGGAAATAAATTTTAACATCATGGAGTTCTTCTGCTATCTTGACTCTTCCATGCATTTTGTTAGACAGAGCTCTCACAGAAATGTGTGTTTTGGGAAGGGCTGCCTCTATCTGAAGTTGTGGAGATGTTGATGACCAGTTTGCTGTCCTGCTTCTGCTGTTATCAGTGTGCAAGGTTTAGCTAAAGTAGCTGGTGTGTGTTCATATATGGTGAGCACACCTCTGGTTTCTTTTATCTGAGCGGCTTTTAAGTGTGAAATCTCTCCCTAAGCAGGATTAACCATGGCATAATGAATCAAACTGCTTGGAGGCTTTTTCTGGTGATCTAGTTGAATTTGGCAGTTAACTTCCTGCCTTCTCTTCTAGTTCTACCAACTGGATTTACCTCTAAGTTATTCTTTTTTCTTGGAGCATTTAAACAGGAGGAGAAAACTGCATAGCTTTTCTACTCTTTCATTTTTTTCCCTCCTAAGACAGTCCCTCACAATTCTTGGTCATTTTTTATTATATCTTTATTTCCTACTTTTCCTTCCAGTTTCATGCAAATAATAATAATAAAAAAAACCACCCCAACATTGTCAAACCTCTTCTTCTAGGCTGTGAAACTGTAGAACAGTGTACTTGGATGGCTGCTGAGCTAAATAACACAGTTTCTTATGGTTCATGAAAGTGATTCTTAAATTTTGAATGAGACAGCTTTGTGATGCAGAAAGCTGAGACTGCCAGTTACTCAACCAAAGCCTCTGCTTCCCAACAGGGAGCAGTCAGGGAGAAAGGAGAACACCCAGTAGACTATGTGTATACAGACAAGGCTCCTTCTGGAAATTAAATGGTTTATCTAAAGTTATCAAACTGCTGACTGCTCTTTTAAAGAGGCACTTCAGGGCTGGGGAAAGAACTGCAGTTCTATTTGTCAAATCCAAAGGAAGAATGGTCCTGGAATTTATTATCCTATGCGTAATTTCTGTATTTAGCAAAACACTGGAACCAGGATTTATGAAATAAACAAATCTGTTTCCGGAAGACGATGGCAGCTCTATGCCTTTAGCAGCAGTGGAGGCACAGTAAATGTATCTCACCAGAAAATCTTTTCTTTTATAGGACAATAAAATTAGTGAATGAAAGCAAAAAGAGGTATAATGGATCTGGGTTTTAACAAGCATATGAATCAGTATCTCATGAGATCTTACCTGAAAAAAAAAAATCATTGTATTTTGCTGGGAAAAGATATGGAGAGAATAAAAGGAAAAGAATAGGAGAGAGAATCTTGTGACCGTGGTTGGAGATTTGACTAAGATGGGGTGACCTGGTGCTCAGGGCCTCAGCCAGTGGGTTTAAGTCCTTGCTCTGCCACAGACTTCACAAGGGCACATCACTTCCCTTCTGTGTTTTTTTTCACATCGCTGCTTTTCTTGGTTTGCCATCATTAAATGAAAAATGGTACTCTTGTCCTTCCTGCTTGTGAGAATGATGGCTTTTAACATTGAGAGTTTCCATGAACCGTGGGAGTGCAGACCATGCAACAATATCAGATTTTTCCACTGCCATATGAGCAATTATAACAAGTTATCCATTTTTCATCCTTTCATGCTTCATGCACAGGGTGAGCAGACTCTTGATTTGCCTTGTGGGAAGACAAAAAAATTATATCTGGTGTTTGGAAATTTCCTATAATGGCAGCAAGAGAGAAAAAAAGGTCTTTTGCTTTTCCTTCATCCTGGAAATGGTTAAGAGGAGCTCTTTGGCGAGGATATGCAGCAACAGTTCAGACTCATGGCCATGCCACTTAGTGTTTGCTTGGCTTCCTGGTGGTTTGGAATGGAAGGGGATTGGCTTCTCCGTCCCCCTGCAGCCTGGGACACTGCTGTTCCTGGGCCCAGGAGCATTTGCTATGCCCACTCCCCTGAACATGTGCTAGCCAGAGGGATTGTCTCTAATGTAGGCTAGGCTGCTGTTTCTCACAGGCTCATCTGTATCAAACATTTCCCACCTTGAAAACTTCCTCAGTTAACGGCTAATTTCAAAATCGTTATTAATGTATTTGTGCAGGGATTTTGGAATTTAATTAGCCTCTTTTGAACTGTTCTTAGAGTGTTTGTCTGGAGAAACAGAAAATCCCTCCATGGCGTTTGCTTTCCCCAGTTGTTGGTTTTCACTGGAAGGGAAAGATACTGGCTGGCTTTGCAGGCTGCATCCTCCTGGTGCCACTGATGCTGCAGCTGAGGATAAGCCAGAGGCTCTGCAGAGGGAGCAGCTGCTTTTGGGGTGCACCAAGGCCCCTCCTGGCCACGGGTGGGTTTATGTTGGCACAGGCTGGGCTGCTGAGCACAGCAGGACTCACAGCTGACAAGGGGCTGTGCAGTGTCCCAGCACACAGCTTGCTCTTACTCCTGCCCCAGGTGTGTTTGCACCCAGACAGCCATGCTGGCTGAACTGGGCTCCCTTTTCCCTCTTCATTAGTTTCCTTTGGGAAATGCCAATCCCTGACTGAGATTTGAATGGATGTCACTTCCAGAGGCCAGTTGGCACAGTGTGATTTTCATCTCACCTTTTGAAAGCACTGAGCTCAGGACAGAGGTTCTGCCACGCCCCACCCAGAGCATGTTGCAGGCTGTGCATGCTCATGTGTGCAAATCTGCAGGCTCTCAGTTTTCATCTGAAGGCTGGTTTAAGTTGGATTTTCTTCCTTTTGTCTGATCCAGCTTTGAGAAGCCAGGCTGGGCAGGGCAGGATGGGGTTTCTGGTGTTCCCTGCTGCTGCAGGAGCACATGCACTCCCCTTCTCTCTGGCAAACCACAGTGGTTATGACCACTGCCTCTGGTAGTGTTGTATTGGTCCCAAATTGAGGAAGGATGACTAACTTAATCACTCGATAGTTTTGATTTCTAAAATTAAACAGCCTGCCATATGTGCAACCCTGTTACTATATTTATGCCAGCAGTTAGCAGAGAGCACCAGCCAAGCTGGAGGGGCTTTGCAGCTGCAGCTTGTGCCTGTACTGCTGCTGCTGTGAGCACACAGATGTTTCTTTGCCCTTTCCCTAAATGCAGCCCTGGAGACATTTCTCCTGTGGAAACAAAAGCACTCATTGAGCTTTCAGGGCACTCTTCAGCCATTGCTTTTTAAACGTGTCCTGATGCTCCCTGGGGAGCCTCAGCTCCCAAGAATGGGTGGAAGGATTCAGGGACTGGATCAAACCCAGCAGACAGCAAGCCAGAGCTGAAGGCTGCAGCTCCAGTGCTCAAGCAGGGGCGGTGAGCGAGCTGCAGTGGCTCCACTGAGGCCATGGTGGGTGCTCCCCCAGAGAAGTCCCCTCCAGGGCCATGCACGGCCCCAGGGGACATGTGGCAGCTGGTTTTCCTGGGTTGCCTGAGCTGTTCAGTGAATTAAGGGGTCGAGATGCCTTTCTTGCACCGTTTGTTTTGTAGGAGCTCAGTTAGCACCGTGCAGATTTATTTGGATTCTAGCAGAGAGGAAATAAGATGAATAAGCCGTGGATGAAAGCCAAGGTGAAATGTACTGAAGTGGAAGGAGTGGACCCTTGTTTTTTGGAGGAGGGCAGACTGAGGGATGAGATGTTGGTTATTATTTTGGTCCAGGCAACATTCCTCTGTGATCTTAGACATGTTGCTTGACTTTGTTTGCTAGCAGGAAATCTGGCTTGCCTAGCAGAAGGATTAAGAGATGGAATGAATATTTAGCACTAACTAACCAAGAGTGTTTGGGTGAAACTGAAATATTTTGACATACTAGATCTGATTTTACCAACTGACTTGGTGACTTATAGGTGCTTTTGTTTGGTGTTGAGCAAGTGTTACTGCAAAGCATTAGCAGAAGTGTTTGGGTAGGGTTGCATGTGCTTGTTGAGGAGGTGGCAGGAGAGGGTTTGTTTTTCATTTGCTTGAGTTTTTTTATTTAAAACAATTGGAATCTTTGGGGATTTCTTTCTTGTGGAACAGAGCTATATGGATCTGGCATCTGTATGCAATAAAAGTAGAGAGTATCTCTGACCCTTAGGGCAATGTCAGATTGAGAAACCTACATCAATTAGGTCAGAAAAAAACAAACTTTAGTTAAGTTTCTGTGCCTGTTGCACACTCTCCTTTAAGGATGCATGGATGATTTTGGATTACAGGGGCACCTCAGAGTACCTGGGGTGACCTATGTGCATCAAAACACTGCAAACTAACCTGTCTCCTTTGGAGAGAGGCACTTTGTACTAACCCTGCAACTTTTGGAGATCATCTTCCATACCTGATCATCATTTCAGTGTCCATAAGCTGTCTAGAGCTAGTTCTTGTTTAACTATTACAGCTGCATGAGACTTGTACACATGGATCAGTTTTCATTCTGGAATTACCTCACAACATGTAGATTCTTAGAAATTTCATTGATGTACAGAGAAATTTTTTCATAAATCTTTCCTCCACTTTTTTTTTTTTTTTTTTTTTTTTTGGGGGGGGTACCTCACAACATGTAGATTCTTAGAAATTTCATTGATGTACAGAGAAATTTTGACAGGCCACTTTTTCATAAATCTTTCCTCCACTATTTTTTTGGGGGGGAGGGGGGCATGGTTTTTTTAATCTACTTCCTTCTGCTCCTTGTTTATTGGGAGCCAAGGAGGAGGCATGTTGGACTGATTGCTGTTGTTTATTAAGCTTGCTTCCTTTAGGAAGATTTTTAAGCCCACTGTGGTCAACACAGGGAAATGCCTTCTTATGCTCCACCTCTGCTCAGAGGGCAGGAGTCTGGCATACAAAAACAAACACAACCTTGGGAATAATCCTTTCTTAAAAAGAGACAGACCAGACTCACAGCATTTGAAGTTTTCTGGAACCAGGGATTGTAATTTCTGTGGATTCACAGAACCTTAGTGGTTTGTACCTTAAAACAGCAATTGCCCTTGCAGGCAAAAGGAGCCTTTATGTTTACTGTTTCACTTATGGATAGTTCCAGATAAATTACTTAAAATTCTCAGGTGTCTGCATAGCATGGAATATTGGAAAAGGAGAAGAGAATCTTCTGTGCCAGAGCAGCATGGGCAGCAGGCAAGTGAGCTGGCTCATTTCTTTGGGTAGTTGCCTTGGGTGGGTCAGACTTTCTGCTCAGTTTCTGCATCCCAGCAGTACTGTTTGCCAGTGCTATTAGTAGTGTTACATTATAAGTTATTAACATTTGGAAGAGGCTTGGATTTATTTGTAGGGAGCTGTTCTTGGCAAAAGAAGGATGAGTCAATTTTTTGTTTGTGTTGGGTTTTTTACTGGTTTTGGTTTGGTGTTTTGGGGTTTTTTTTTGGTTTCTTTTTTTTTCTTAATTCAGGTTTTTTTTTGTTTTTTTTTTTTTTTTTATTAAGGTTTTTTTTTTTTTTTTTTTTTTTTTTTATTTGGTTAGCTAAGTTTGAGTCAATACTTTGACTCATGTTTTAAACAGCAGCATCTAGGAACTCACTATTTCTGCCAGCAGGGCATTTGGCCCTCTTCTCTTTGCTGGGCTCTCTGCCTCCCTTCTGGAAGGTAATGTGGGATGTATTGATCCCAGCTTTTAGGACTTGTTCTATTTCTGAACCCAGATTGCAGTATAGGGAACATCTATATTAGAATGACAAAGAGAATAAATTAAAGCACTGTCCTGTCTCTCTGCTCTGCAGGCAGTCGTTAAGGAGGGAATGCCCAGTGCTGTCTACCTGAATGATGCTTTAGAGTCTCCAGTATCAGGGGACTTCAGTGAGCACTGTATTGATTTTTGTTCCTACATTAAGCTTTTAGCTTTGCAAATGGTTTTTTTTTAAATCATTAACATTGCAATGTGCAGCATGAGGGTGAAACAGCTCTGCTGCTGTGCAGGTACCACCTCTGATCACTTCCTCCTTCCCTTCCTCTGTTGAACCATCATTCAGCTGATGCACCTGCAGGACAGTGAGGAGGAAAGGAAGTGAAGTTGCAAGCCAGAACAGCCTTGGAACTGGGTGAGGAAGACCAATTTTTCAAGAAATTGACAATATTTTAAGCTTTCTTTTTAAGTGGTTGTGAGCCTAGGGTGGGAGAACACAGTCAAGGGCTGTGTCAGGCTGAGGGTGTGGGGAGGCTGTAACAGCTCAGTGGGGGCTGAGAGCTGACATCAGCATCTTTATTGCTTCTTGAACAAAGGATCTTAGGTAAATTCAGCTATCAGGTAAGCTCAGATTTTCCCACCTCAAAACTGAAGACAGTGAAGCAGTGACAGAGAAACACTGGAGGTCTGTTACTGACATCAGAATGAGGATTGCACTGGGCCCCAGGTTTGCTTGTTAGAGGATTAACACAGCTGAAGCAGTAAATCAGGAGGTTATGGTTGTTTCAGATTTATCCAGATACTTGTTAGATGGGATCTGCTTGCAGACAGGAGCATGTCACTGCAGACACAGCTGTGCTGCTTGGAGCAGCTCAGTCCCTCTCTCCCTTCCCTCCGTTTCTTTTCCCTCTCCATGCCTGGCTTCCTGCTGTAAGGGCTGACCCTCAGCCCAGGGGAGGGGGAAGGCTGCTGCAATATAGGTGGATGCTGTGAAACCCTTGGGAAAGATTGCAGAGACACCCACTGGTGTGCCAGGCAGGGCTGGGATGATCCACAGGGGAATGGTCTCCCACTTGTATGGAGGGGAAGGATGTTTGTGTCTTTTGCTTTTGTCTGTGTGCATGAGCCCAGCGACCTGAGTCCTTCCAGTCTAATTATACTGTTTCATTTCAGGACAGGGCAAAGAGCTTTTTGCCCTTAACACTCCTGACTTTGCTACTGTGGTGAGTTCCTGGCAGATAGGGATGTCTGTCTGTCCTGTTACAGAAAGGAGGTGGATGTGACGTGGTCACAGAAGTGACAAATGCACAAGTCCTAGTGGCTTCTCAGCCACCAAGCCCTCATGGTTATTTTAATGTCATTTCTTCATGGGAAGGAGGGCTGGGAGGGACATGGAGATATTGTCTAGTGCTTTCTGCTGCCCCAGGATGGAGTCACCTTGCTCAAAGATTTGGTTTGGTGCAGCACAGGATGGGCTCTGCTTCTCTGACCAGCAGTGCCTGTCCTGCCCCCACCAGACCCTGCTGGACCCCCCTGTGCAGTGTAGGGCATTGCTGCTCGTAGGAACTGCAGCTCCCTCCCCTCTCTGCACTGTGCAGCCCTTTTGGGGAGCACTGCAATGCCAGAGCCCGGTTTATTTGCAGTAGCAGGTAAAGGCAACCCCTCCCAGGGCTCTGCAGTCATGCCTTTTGGTCTTCTGCACTGTGATCCTTCATCACACGCAAATAGTGCGTGTAGAGCTGGAGCTCTACATTTGATTTGTGCTTTGATTTAGTTTTTAATATTTTGTTCTGCATATGTCTCCATCAAGACAGTTCAAATAAAAGGCAATTGTTTTCATGGCTCCAAAGTTTCCCAGGCTTGCTGTTAGTGAATGTGCTTTAGGAAGAGAGCAGTCTCCCACCTTAGCAAGCAGCAGAGAAAAATTTTCTTTTCTGTGGTCTCCTCCCTCCCCCCATGCACTAGTGTGTCAAAACCTTGAGTTTTGTGTAAAGTTGTTAAATAAGCTTCTAGGCAAAATAAAAGATCAAAAGGGGTCTAATTAGCTGTAGTCTGCTTAGGAATTGTGGTTGTTTACCTAGTTTTATAAATTGACACTTTTAACATTAGAACTCAAAGCAAAAGCGATGTAATTATTCCCTTTTTTTGAAGCTTAGGTTTAATGTCTTTATTGAAAATTGGATATTTCTGTGGCATCTCAAGATGCTTTATTCTATCAAATCTGGAGCAAGTAATTTTTCATTTTGGATTGTAATGTGGTATAAATGATAAGGGCCTGATTCAGAAAGCTTTTTTCTGTCCCCCCCACTGGCAGCCTGACGAGAAAGCTTCGCAGTCACCTCACAATAACCCTGAAGATAATCTAGGGTTTGAGTCTTTGTGAAGCTGCTCGCTCTAATGCAAGGGAGAGAGTGAGATTTCTGAGCTCTTAGGTAGGGTGCCTGAAGCTAGCTTGTCATCACAGGATTTTCAGTTCTTTTCATATCTCTTACCAGTTGTAGGATGCCAAGGCAAATATGTGTTTCTCCTATAACCTTTCTGTGCTGTGATCATGTCCCTGGGAGTACTATGTGCCTAATTTAAATCTCAGAGAGGGTAGCAGGTAGTTGAATGGAGAACATCTGGCGATTAAAGCAAAGGAGGAATGAGAGAGAGATGAATTCTGTTATAAATTTTTCAGTTTTGCTCTGACATGACCTGATCATGTGTCTTATTTCCCAGTCTCTGATCATTTGGACATACCATGCATGAGTCCAACATGTCCAACCTCACTAAATCTGACCTCAGTAACTTAGAGCAATGTGGATAGAGGAGAGGAGGGTCCTCATGAAGTTGTTTTTGGGCTTGGATAGGTTATGAATTTTATTTATACTGTGGCAGGACTCTCAGACTCCGTTTAGAACCAGAAGCTGATGGTGCTGGTATTTTACTAATGCAGAGGAAGTTGTGGTGCCTGCCCTAAGACCTTACCACCCATCAAGACAAATGGCAAATAAAGGATTTGTGTGAGGGTGATTGCAGGAAAGAGTCAGTCCCTCAGTGAACTTTTAACTTTTTTTTTTTGGTGTTTATCTAAAAGTTCATGCAAATTGAGGTGGGTTTCTTTGATCTGAGAACTGTCTTTTGTAATTTCAACTGCTCCCTGGCTTGTGTCAGAAATACTGTGAGTGGGGTCTCCCTGGGGTTTTTGCACAGCCCAGGTTTTAGATGGGCTGGGAGGGACGTGAGGCAAGACTTATACATCAGAACAGGACTTGCAGTAAAGAAATTTTTATTGGCATATTTTATATTGTCCTAATTCAAAAGTTTCAGTTCCTGATGATCATTCTGGGCACTGGTTCAAAGTTTCATTTGGACTTGGCTCAGCTCAGATGCTGGAGGAAATTTTCATGATGGGAGACAGGTCCTTTTCCTTCAAAAACAGAATTTCTCAGTAGATGGTAGGATTGGATAAGAGCTTCCTTTGAGAATCCAGAAGGGATTTGCTTGAATTTTCTAACTCTGCTTCTCTGGTGCAGTGTGGTGATTAGAGGAGAGCTTTTCAAGCGTCCCTCTGAGAGTCTGAGCATGGTCTGGCTACTGGCATCTGTGGGGTTTCCAGTAATTAGAGCTCACCAAATAAAAAGATTGGTACATCCATATATCCTATAAAAGTTTCCCTGAGAAAATGGATGTTTATTCTTTAGTAACCCTAAATCTTTTTATTGGCTAACTGGTAAAGAGGCATTGGTTTCTAAGCCTGAGACAGCTGCTCTGTGGCAAAGGTTCAATTATTCTATCTGCATGCTCTGTATGGACTGTGTTGCCATACAGCTTAAGAATGGTCCAAGGTCTTTTTGCATTTGCTGCTTACAAGATGCCCAGTGCTTCAGCAGGAAGAGGCAGAGCCCAAGAGCAGCCACTGCAGAGAGTGATGCACATGGTTTAGGGATAAACCATCCCTAACATCAGGCTGCTGTGAAGGGGAGCTCAGCCCCTCTGTCCCACCCAGAGCCAGAGGAGATGGATGTTCTCCCTGGCTGTGCATCTGGCTGTCACACTGCCATAGTGGTCATTAAATAACACTTCAATGTTTTAGAGCTCAGTGGTTTTGTTTAAGTATCAAATAAGGATTTTATTTTAACTGAATTTAGCTTAATCATCTGGTTGTGTGACTGCCTTGAGTAAGTGCACTGAAAGTCTGCAGAATTCTCAAAATATACCAGAGTGAAAATCCTTATGATTTCCTAAACTTTACAAATCAAGTAACTGGACTAATGGGTTTGTGATCTGCAACTGAGGGACATGAATGTGTGCACATGTTAGAGGCAGGAAACCAACATTTCCACCAGAACATGCAGCTGCTTCTTGGGTGAGGTGAATGCAATCTATGCTTTTTATTTCATCTTCCCCAGGTAGCTAATACCAACATGCCTACTCTAAAAGTTTCCTTTAGATATATGTGATTTTTCCTTTTTTTTCTTATTCCTCAGGAACATGCAAGTCTTGTAAATGCCCATCATTGTTTAACCCCTTAGAAACTCACCCAAATGCACTGTACAGCTGTCCCTTGAGTCCACTGTATTGCCTCTAGATAATGCCTGGTGCTTCAGTGTCAATCCAGGAATTTCCAGGTTGTACATCACCAGGTAGGTAATAAAGCAAGAAATTCTTATCTGAACATGGGATTACAACTGCACATTATTGAGCTGGATTAAACATGTTGTTGTATGTATTACTGCCATGTTTTGACTACCTACAAGCTAGAGCATTAATAATGTAATTACATAACTTATGATTACCTAAAAATGCTCCCTCTTCAAATGGCTGTTGCAAATTTGTCATTTGCTTATTGTGATTCATTAAATATGTTGCAACTGGGTTATAATCTTCATTAGTTTGACAGACTAAATCCAAAACCAAGGATAACCCTTTTTGTTTTCACTTAAACAAGCAGTTGTGGGTGTCGATATACGTCTCCTTCACCAAAAGAAGTCTTGCTCCTAAACTCACTTTCAGTGTTTCTGATTCTTGAGGGTTTCCTAGGTTTCAAGAATAAGCCTCTCAAGAGCAACATTAGCAGCATACAGCAAACAAGGATTTGTAAAATAATATTAACTTCTACAATTTATAAGCTTGATTTCAGATTCCTTTCTTTTGACCATTTTGTTTTCAGAAGCATTCATCAGAGCACTGGGTTTTAATTTCCTTTTAACTGACAAATTTTGGAATCAAGCAAGATACATTTCTCTGATTACTGCTGGACAAGGCTTGTAGGTAGAGATAGTGTCTTTTATTGGATGGAGCAGCATGGTTGGAGAGCTCAGGCAAACTTTGAGGCACATGAGCCCTCCAAATCTGAGCCAGAAGCTGTCAGTGCTAAGCATATGCTGAAAAAGCAGCTGCTGGGGGTTAGATTTGTGTGAATTAAACCATCTCAGGGAGGGGAAGGTGGGGAGAGTAGGTATCTCTAGGTCATAACAGTGACTGGGAAGTGGTGCCAGATTATTTGTAAGCATGGTCTGGTACACAGGTGAAGGATGGCAGAATTGTTCAAGGAAGAGCCTTGTTGTGCCTGGAGTAAGGAAAGATGTGTTTCTCTTGAGTGACCTAGTAACAACACGAACGGGAAAGTTCCTATTTCATGCTTAGGAGTGTGTGTCCTCCTGAGATTGCTCAAATGCACTTCAAATTTTCTTCCCTATTAATCTCTGTGGGCTTTTGCAGGAAGCTGGAGAAAAGGCTTCTACATCTGCAGCTCTTTTTGCTCTGACACAGGCAGAGTAATCTTCAACATGGAAGCTCAAGCCCTGTCCCTGGGGTTTCAGGCCCATGGAGGAGGTCATATATGACTGACAATGCAGAGCCAGTGGGATCTGCTGTTCTGGGTTTGTCAATTATTAGCCTGGTCTGACAAAGGTTCTGCCATGAGCATTGTGGTAACTTCTTAAAGTTGATTGGGAGCTATTAAAGAGTGATAAAAATCAGATATTTCTGACCATGGTGATCAAAGGAGGAATTCAGTGATAGTACAATAGGTGCTTGGAATTCTCTGGGCATTGCCATCAGTATTGTTTAATGACCCAATGCTATGGCTATGTTGGGTAAATAGCAGCTTTGGCAGGTATAGAGAAAAGAAGTCCTTAGGACACAGGGGTTCCAGAGCAATGAATAATTCATTGCAAACTGCCCACTGGCCTTGGACACTGGTGGTTGCCATATTGTGACTGTCAGCCAGAAGGCTGACCCCACTTCCAGAATCCTCATTTATTCAGATTTCCTCTCTCAGGTTTTACACGTATTGCTTGTGGTCTAAAGGCAACAGTTCCACCAGCTGAGCTGTCAAAGGTTTCTTTCTGTCTGAGGCTGTACATACACTTATTAAAAGCTGGTGTCAGGTGAATTTTGCCTAATAGGATTCTGAAATTTCCTCCTCCTTTAAGAACAAGGGTAATTTAATGCTTCTGCCCTAATATAGGAATATACTGATTTGAGAGCACAAATCCTCCACTCTGCCACACTGAAAGGCTTCAGCAGCCTGTGCTAAGCTGGGAGCTCAGCACATGGTAGCTCAGTGAGTGGAGCCACAATGTCCCATAGAATCCCAAAAGGTTTTTTTACCCTAATTTTTCACTCAAAACTCATGGGCACCCTCACACTGCTTGGAGTTCACAGTGGCTGGGAGGATGTTGGCTTCCTGCATCTCAGGCCTTTGATGCCTTGAGTTCCCCAAATTCCCTGAACCTGCCATGCACTGGAGCTGTGTGAATCTCCTTGTTCTTGCTGACCAGCAACCAGCAATTTCCCAGGCATCAAGTACATGTGTTTGTGGTATTGAGTCATTTCTTTGGGGCTATTGTTTAAGGCTTCAAACCATGGAAGGAAACTGGGAGCCTGTTTAGATGTCACTAAAGGTCACTGGCTATTTTTATAGATTACATTAAAAGAAGCCAAAACTGCACAAAAAGAATATTGAGATTGTGAAATCAGGACTTGGAAAAATATTTTTGCTGCCTATCACAAATCACTACAGAGCATATGCAAACTGATTTTTCAGGGGCTCATAGCTTGGACAAGGGTGCATTACTCTTCCTGTAAAACATTATTCCCTGGCACCATTGTGACCTTCCTGCCAAAATTTAAAGCAGAGCTCCAAATGACAGCACTGAGACTATTCAACTAAAAGCTTGCATGAGATATCAGTTGTTTGTTTTTTTCTCTTTTTTTAACTGGGGTAGAAAGCTTTCCTGTAGTAGATGAACTGCATTAGCTGAAATTTTTACCCTGAAATCCATCAGGGCAAACAACCAGCATCAAAAGCTTTCATTCAAAATATTAAAGTCTGGCAAAATTCTAAGCAACCTGAGTCTTATAATAGTGAGTTTTGTGCAATGTGGTCAGCATATCAAAAGGAAATACTTTTTTCTGTCTGTTTTGATTTTGATGTCATTCCATGAAACATTTAACTGGTAGACACAGCATTAGCTCCAAACTCATTTTGAAGCAATGAACTTTAGTCAGACATAAACAATTGAGCTGGGGGCAGATTAGATGAGTGCCAAATTGTGGGAGAGATTTTAAAAAAGGGACTTTGCAAACTGTGTCCCTGCATGAACAGAATTGTTGCAGAGCAGAAAACAGGCCTTGAAGTGGTCTCTGGTGGAAGGAGCAGGGCTTTGTAGCACAAGGGAGTTTACCTGCATGGCAGCCTTGAGCCAGGTATGCGAGAGCTTGGGAAAAGGAGGTCAGGTTGGGACTGATGCAGGTCTGGCATCAGAGTGAGCTGGGCAGAGGGTGGTGGACTTTGACAGTGTGGTACAGCTGAGTGGTGGCTTGATCCAAAATCCTGCTTGCCTGCTCTCCTAGGGGAGCAGCAGGGTAATGTTCTGGTGGCTTAGAGGCAATTTACAAGGTTAAACTGGAGGTTAGGAGGTGAATTTGGCAACCATGAAAATGGGTCAAAATGCTAATATGTACACATACAAAAACACTGCAGGCAGGCAGCAAGCTTGGAAAATAGACTTGAAGTGACCAGACCTCAGACACCATAAAATAAGGAATAACCTTTGCTAATTCTCAGTCCTTGCCCCTGCAGAGTATTGCAGGCCAGAGTGGCAGGTGGGACTTGCTCAAGGTCTTATCTTGAGTCAGAGCACAGCTGAAGGTTCATTCCCAGGTTCCTGGTCTCACTGCTGGAACAGGCTGCCAGGAATTACTGGCAATATGTTTGGTTTTAATCTTTGCACTGCTCTCCAGTGAAGTTCTCCAGGCTGAAGCGCCTGGAATTTATCTCCAAAATATTTTGGAGGGGAAATGTGATCATAAAGCTAAAGCTTTGGGCTATGCATGCTTCTTTTCAGGCTCCTAGCAGGTTTGAGAGGGGTAAGTGTTAGTAACCTGCCTCCTTTGTTTTCTTGACAAGAAAAGTAATTTAGAAAAACAAAAACCAAAAAACCCAAACGCATTTTAATTCCTTACACTGAGTTCACGTCAGCTTTAGCTTAACTCAACCCACATTGCAGGAACTTTAGGAGGCATTTTATGTTTGTTAAAATAGGTTTGAGTCTCTTACCGCTCTTACCACTGTGTCACTGACTGGGGCCAGCAAAATCCTGTCCTGGGTGGCAAAAGTGAGGGAAAGCTGCTCAGCCCCAGTGCCAGGTGTGCTGAGCAAACAGCGTGCTCAGCCTCTGCAGAAGGGCTGAGCCTCCAGTTCCTGTCCAGCTCTGACACAAAACCCTGCGCTTCCTCTCCTGGATCTCTGGAGCCTTGCAAGACCCTTCCTCTTCCCAGCATATCGGATTGCAGCTGTCTCAAGCTGACTGGCAGCAAATTGCTGCTCCTGAGTCTGCCCTTGGTTTTTTTCCAAGCAGAAGGGAAAGGCT
This sequence comes from Onychostruthus taczanowskii, assembly GCF_017590055.1. NCBI lineage: Eukaryota > Metazoa > Chordata > Aves > Passeriformes > Passeridae > Onychostruthus > Onychostruthus taczanowskii. The sequence continues at coordinate 11,484,776 of NW_024506993.1, forward strand.
GGAAGTTGCGGGTTTCTGCGGTCACCGCTGTCCCAGCGAGCTCATTTCTGCCCTGCTGAGAGCCGGCACCCTCCGGGCGGGGCGAGAGCCTGCAGGCAGCCGGGGAGCACCAGCTGGGCATCGTGCCTGCCTTCCCCAGCCTGACGGGAACAGACAGGGACAAAGGGAAGCTCGAGGCATGAAAAGGCTGCTTGTTGCAGCGTTTCATGGCCAGTGAGCATGACCAGCCTTCAGGGCTAATTACCAAAGGAGAGAGAAGTATGTTCTTGTCAGCAGACCTACAGGGTTACTATTTAATGAAGCAGATATGCAGGTAACTTGTTCAGTGAGCAAGTGACTGACTTGTGTCCACAGGGATGTAGGTGTGTGTGACAGGTGGCTTTTGGCCCTTGTCTTCCCTCTAAGTGCATTTGGGTACAACTCTCAGCAGTGACACTCTGTATCCTATTTCCCTCTTCTCCAATTTTTCCCCTCTACCTTCTCTGCTCTCCTTTTACCGTTTTTCTCTACTATTGTCTTTTTTCCAACCCAAGCGCTTCTTGTGTATTCCATCCTGACCTTTCACAGCTCTCCACCTTATTCTTCCTCCTCCCTTTTTTTAATTACTGATGCAAAGCAGCATTGAACAGTGGTGTCATCACTATTTCATCAGGCCTGCCCTAGTTCCTGCCAGTGGTTTATGGAGCACGTGTGAGCTTGGGAACGGCCAGTATCCTCCATGTGCTTCATCAGGCTCCCCTGCAGATCTCAGTTTCTCAGCACATCTGTCAAGTGTTACTTGTCCTTTTCTTGGGACTGCCCGTGGAGGTGTGCAGGGGGTTGTGAGCTGTGCCAAACCCTGGTGTGGTGCTGGCAGGGTTACAGCCAGCCTGAGGATGTCTCCATGCTGCAGGAATCTTTGTATTGCTGTGGAGTCAAAGCCAAAAAGTTACTTGTGTGTTAATCCAGTGCCTGTGTTGGTCTCTGTAAGAGAGATGGGACAAAACACGCAGGAATTAATCAAATGGTGATTTAGGGTTTTTTCTGCCCAAGTCAGTGGATATGAGCAGATTCAATGGCTCTTTCTGACTCCTAAACTTGTGCTCTGAATTCATACCATTTAATCCAACAAGCATCACCTCTCAGACTTGTCCTGACATCTAGACTGGAGTAGGTACCACTAGGGAGGAGTAGCAGCATCTACAGCACAACACCTCTCACAGATTGTTGTGGGAATTACTTACTTACTTCACTGCAAGCTACATTATGACCTGATAGCATTTGCACTTGGTAGAGGATCTGTCTAATACAAAAGTTGATTAGTACATGCATATAAGATAGTTATGGATCTCCTCTATCAGAGTCCCTTGTGTATTTACCAGAAAAGATAACTGGATTGTCAAAATTTCACCCGTACCTCCCATGGCATTGGGAAAAACATGCCAGTTGAAAACTTATGAGACTGCAGAGATTTTGAAGCCCAACAGCCAAGGTGTGTATGGGGAGCACAGACTGTAGCAGGGAGGCTGGTGCAGGCCAGAGGTGAGATGCAGTAGCAGCAACTCAGGGACAAGACACACCATGTCAGTCTGACCCAAGCCTGCTCTTCCCGACCTGTGGGCATGACCCTCAGATTCTTTTCACAGGACAATATGACAATTTTAAAAAACACTTTGACTTGCATGTTTTCTGGATTTTATGCTGTTTTCTCTGTAGAGAATGTTGAGGTTTTTTCCTGGAATATTAATCAAAAATGTATCTCAGGAAAGAGTCAGCCTTCCTTTAATTCTCCTTTTTGCTGCACAAACCACTTGATATGAGGCATTGAGATGTTTTGGGGTACAGCATGAGCTTGGCCTCAGTTCAAGACTGCAAAAATGACTGCTACCCACAGGAGAACAGGGGGCTGGAACAAGACAGTCAAAGCTGTGCTACTGCACAATTGCTGCGAGTCCTGGCCTCTTGCTCCGGACTGCGATGGACAAGGCAGGCCATGGGAAAGCAGTCCTTGCTGGCTCCAGGACCTGTCACTGGTCCATTTGTAGTGACACCAGAAAACAGTTGTGCTGCTTCACACTCTCTGTTTCTACCAACAGGTTCCAGACCAGCTCCACGACTGTGCTGTCCCCAGGGAAGGAAGGGTCCTCCTCCTGTGCTGGCTGCTGGTGACCTGGCAGGGGACATGGAGCTGCTGGCTGTCACAGCACCAGAGGAAGCAGGGAAGGATGCAACAGCATCACAGGCCAAGGTGGAAGGAGCAGAAGAAGCAGCTGCAATGCCAGAGGCAGAAAGCCTAGTGGGGAAGGTGGTCACTCCTGAAGGAGCAGTGGCAGCTGTGGTGGGAGCATTGGAAAACCCAGCGGCAGAAAGAGTGGCTGAAGCATTTGCCAGGGCAGCAGAAAGAATTGCAGTAGCAGAAGTAGCCAAGGTGTTGCAGTCAGCAATAGCTGAGGTAGGCACTCCTGCAGCCCCAGGTGCCTGATGGGCTGGAGGGGCTGGCAGTGCTCACTCCCCTGGGCTGGGCTCACACATCTCGATGGCATGGGAGGCTGCAGCTCCAGCTCCAGAGCTAACCCTGACCTTTCAGCCTTGCCCTCAGAATGCCTCAGGTGGATCAGACCATATTTATGCTTAGCATCGAGCAATGGGATGAGATTTTTATTTTGGAAAAATTGAAAGCAATGTCAAAAAAAAAAAAATCCCTGAAATTCCTGATGAGAGTTTGTGTTCTTTTCCCATCTGGTTTCCCTCTGTCTTTTAGATGAGCTTTTCTTCATGATAGCGGGCACTTTATCACGCCTGGTATAGTTAAGGTTACAAAGCACTCTCCGTTCCAGCCCCGCTGGCCACATGCTCATCCTGTTCTAAAGCATTCATATTTGGGGATCAAAAAAGGTCCATGCGTGGTGTTTGCTCAGCCGAGAATTTTTATTTGACATTTGAGCAATTATGCCTTGTGTTGATCGTGAGTTTGCTGAGGGTGATAAACACACTTTTCCCATCTAAAAAACCTGTCTTTTAACATTGATGATGTGGTGACAGATTTTCAGCAGGGATGGGAGTTGGATTTGCCAGGGCTCAGTGCCCACTCTGAGCGCCAGATTTTCAGCTGCGTTCGGCACCCAGCAGCTTCCCGTTGGGTGTGAGGCCTTTGGACATGTTTGTTCCCATGTGTGGAGCTCGTTTGAAGAGCTGCCTGCCTGCAGCACCACCGAGCATCCACCTCCTGCTCTCAGGAAAATCTGGATCTCATCTCCCAGGGCTCTGATTTCATTTTGGTGTGCAGGGTCAGCTTACTGCTATCACTGTTTCTTGGGCCCAAGAGCTGTCCTGAGCACATGGAATTTCTATAGGATATCTTAAATTATCCCTCAGCTTGGGCAAGTGGCTTCACTCAGGAAGGGTTTCTCAATGTCTGTTTGAGTTTTGGTGTCTGAGTTTTAGTGCATTTTTACATCTTGTGGAGATCAGCTGCATTTAGATACATGCCAAAACAATTCTCTAAATTAGCCTGTGAATAGGTACCTTTATTTTTAAAATCAGTAGTTTGCTTTGTAGTGGCTTTTCCAGTGCTCATATATTTCTTCTCTCGACTTTTCAGCTCAAAGGGAAGAGGAAGAACACGTGGATAAAGCCAAGGAACACCACTCAGCAGGAAGAGGATTGGATGAAGGAGGGAGAGGTGAAATGAAATGGAGAGGTGATGTTCTGGGTCATACCTCCTAATGGCTTGTACCATCACTCCTGGAATGCAATAGGGCTGCCAATCACATCTTTTTTGTGACTCACTATACTGTTTAAAATAAATATATGGCATATTCTGCATGCAGTAATGTTGAAGGTCTGTCAAAGGTCTTTGTCTTCTGGTTTTGTGAAAGGCAGCTCTGCATCTATTCCTCAAAGGCAAGGGTGAACAAAATGTGCTGTTCATAATAGAAAACATACTACAGGCATGAAATTACATAAAAAAAGAAATACTTTCATAGAATCTTAGAATATCCTGAGTTGCAAGTGACCCACTAAGATCATCAAAGTCACCTCCTGGCCCTGCACAGGACACCCCCAAGGCTTAAATTTACATTAAATATGCAGTCAAGTTTTCGTGTCTGTAGGATGAGAGATGGTCCATGGGAGCACTGCTAATGTGAAATAGTTTCAAATCCTAACAGAGCAGGTGCATTTACCAGTCAATCCACTTTGCTCCAACTCTCTCCAGCTCTCAAGTGGGTTTCTTGCCTAGATGGGAATGGTAGGTATGTTCTTTTTTCTTTTTTGTTTTTATTTTTTTTCTAATTCTATTTATTCATATGAAGCATGGTATGGGAAAGGTGTCTCCATCCAGATTCATAATGGTGTGATGCGAGAGGAAGTCCAGAAGTGTTCTTTTTTCTTTTTATTTTTTTTCTAATTCTATTTATTCATATGAAGCATGGTATGGGAAAGGTGTCTCCATCCAGATTCATAATGGTGTGGTGCGAGAGGAAGTCCAGAAGAAATTCAAGAAGCAGGAAAAAATAGCTTCAAAACAGTGGTGGACTTGTCAGCATGAATGACATTCCCCACATGGATTATTAAAAGAGATTTCTAATCTTTGAGAGGAAAAAGTTGGGGGTTTTTTTTGTAAGATTGTTTTCTCTGCCTGTGAGGTGTGGGTAAGACAGGTTTGTAGCGACAGCTGGATGATGGAGCAGTCACCGTAAGAGCTAAATGGTGATAAAGTGTTACAGAGTGAGATTAGAACAAAGCCACTCTTGGTGGGTGTCTCACAGCTTTTCTTATGGAGGATGATCACAACTCAAAAGTGCCTGATGCCTTCAGCAAATGTCCACTTCATGAATTCCCTCCAGATACTTAATGGTTTGCTGCTCCAGGTTTGTGTTTAGCAGACTGAGGGGATGGGGTCAAATCTGTACTTGGATAGAAAATTTCTGAAGTGAATGCAGGAGGTGATGCAAGTGCTTGTGTGTGACTTGTGGCCATAGCCCAGGTGGGGTAACCAGGCAGTGTCTCCAGGTACTCCAAGTAAAACAGAAAGCAGCTCCCTGACTGCAGGTGATCACAACTAAAGCCATATCACTTTTGGAAAGAGTAAAGACTGCAGCCCTGGATTCCACCCCAAAATCCATGAGTATACTGACAACCCATCTTTAAACTCCTGTGTAGTTGCAGCTGGATGTGATATTCTCCATATACCTACTTCCAGCTTCCAGGGAGTTTCTGTGGGAAACATGCCATTTGTTCTGGTGCACCCCAGAAGGGGCAGCACATTAGTTCCAGCATTGTACGGAGCTGTTCTCCAACAGACCCCAGGCGAGGAGGGTGTTGAGGAGGATCTGCTGCTTCCCTGTGCAAGCTGGCTGGCCATGAAGATCCATCTCCCTCTGGGGAATCATGTCCTTGCCTTGCAGCAAAGCCAAGGGGTTTCAGTGCAGGCTTGTGCCTTTGCCCCTCTGCAGCACACCCAGTGCCTGTGCACCTCTGCTGGCTTCTCTCTCTGTGCAGTGACAGGCTGGGGAGGAGAGAGGAGGGGAGAACAGCAGCCTCTGATTAAAACTCAGCCCCCCTGGCCTTAGATCTGAGGAGACAGAGCCCGCCCTCCCTTCCCTTACCATAATTTTATTTTATTACAAAAAGAGCCCGTATTAAAAAAGCTCATGATTATGTTTTCTGTTCACCAAGACTTTTCCTGTATCCGACCTTTGGATAACCTCCAAGGCTTGCAAACATTTGAAAGGAGTAAAGGAGCTCGTTTTATTGCAGGGCCTCAGCATACATTCTTTCCAGCCTATCTTTAACATCAGTTGACAAGAATTATATAATTGCAGTCTGTGATCCCTTTAAGGCTAAAATGTATTCGTTTTCCCTCAAAGAACACTTCAGGTTTCAGAGTTAAAAGTATACTTTTTTTTTCCCCCCCATCTGGGTTATTCTGCAGAAAGCCGTTTTCTCTTAAACTGGCAAGTCTCATTCTACCCAGTTGCATGGATTTATTTTTTACTGTGGTTTTAAGCTCACATGTTAACAAGTAGAAGAACTAGCCTCCAAATCCCAACCTGTGTTTCCCATTCCGTTGGAAAATTAGTGGGTTACAGAGAACGCGCAAGGGGAATTACACTCCTTAGGTGGAATCAAATAAAATTTCAACATACCAATTTAATCAAATTAGTGTCTAATGCTAATTGATAGGCACTCTGGAGATGGACAGGTAGCTGGATTGGATTTGATCTTGCATTTCAGAAGCATGATGTAATCTGCTGGATCAGGAAGGAATTTCTGGTTTCCTATCAGAATGGCATCTGCCACCATGTTTTAGGAAGCTGTGGACATTGGATACTTGGATAGGAACTGGGGAAGGATGCCAAAAAAGAAGTCTGAAGATAATACCTGGAATTTAAAAAATTAATTAGCTGTTGCCACGATGAAGTTCTGTTTGCATATGTTCCTCACCATCCAGGTTTTCATGAGTGTTTGTGCTCCTGCAGAGTGAAACAAGCACATAAACACCTGAGTATTCCTGGAAGCTTTCCATGCCAGTTCTGTTTGTGTGTCAGAGCCAGTGATGGTCAGATCCTCTGCTTGAAGGGAACAGAAGTAATGCCACCACAGTGCTCAGAGCATATTCACAGTGCTTCTTGAGAATGGAGTGAGATGTTCAAAGAAGCTGCAAAAAACCTCACCACTCCAAGTATTTCTGGACAATGAAAAATGGATGGTGTAAGTAGCCTAGTCATGGGCATGTGCATGCAGGAAGGGAAATTAAATTTGTCTCAAGAACTGGCTGTTAGGAATGATCTGGCTGGCTGGAGCTGGAGAAGAGACTAGGCTCAGTGGGCCAATTGTCCACTTTGGTGCTGCAAGGGCGTCTGGGGAGTTTTGAGGGGTTCTTCTCAATTTTGCTCTGACCTTACCCCAGATCTCAGCTTTCTTACCTGATAAAAAAGGACAATGGCAGCCAATGTGCCTGCCTTCATGCCCTTTTATCTAAGCACTTGAGGAACTACAAACTTTTATTCCAAATAATGTTTGCCAGTAAAAGTGGATATCTTCTTCAAATATTTAGTTACTCTAATGCTGATTGCCCCCATTCCCTAAGGGGAGTAGGGGGCAGGGGCAGCATTCCTGGTTTTATAGAGGGGCAGGCTTGAGAGGGCTTTAACTGCATGTCACGGGGGTTGGATGCAATAACTGAAGAGAGGGGAGCCAGTAATAGAATCCTTTTAATAAACTACAAGCCCACAGTTTATAAACTTGGACACAGATTATGCTTCTGCCTAGTGTATAAAAATAACCGCATTTCGATATCTTTGTGGCCAAAGGATCTTGTAACCTGTTAAGTTTTTGCTGCCTGTATTTCTAATGTAGGCAGGACCAGTGTAATACCCGGCATTGCACTGAAAGGGAAAATCTCTGGTCTGTTAAGCTGTTCCCTGCCTTTGGTAGCCTCTCTGTATCAGGATTCACATTCTTGTTTCCGTTTCAAACAGGAGACTAGTTTACAAGGCAAGTTACTCCTTGGAGATCACAAGAGGCTTTCTTTCCTCTTTCTTTTTCTGAGAGGAAGGATTAGGTCCTGGTATTCTGTTTGCCTTTTTTTTTTCCTCCTTTGGCTAATCTGCTCTCCAAGATGTCCATGTCACAAGAGAAATAAAAGGCTTTAAGTGAGCGCGGGATTTTTTTCCCCTCACCTCAGCACTCCAGCCGATAAGAGCGATTTATAGAAATCGCCACATGGAAAAGCCTTAAAACAGAATTTCAGATGCTTATAAGACAAAGCAGAAAGATAGCAGAGCAGCAGGTGCCTTCTCCTTACCTCCACCAGGTCGTGTTCTGCCTGCTCTTAAGGAGTTTGGTGGATGATGATTACAAATACATCTGCACCATATCCTGGTGTACTGTACATGCAGTTACAAGGAGCTTGTGCAGTCCCTCACCTGCAATCAGGAGGTTTATCACTATTCAAAGGGCTTTGTTTTCTATTATCTTTGTGTGTTTTGTGTGCTGGAAGCATTAATGGCAGCACAGTTTAAGATGTGCTCCTTGAGGCTGGCACCTTTCCTGGTGCCAGCGTGTGATGTGCTGCGCATCGCTTGGCTCCGTTCGAGGGGAGGACACACACTGGTGCCGATCCTTCTGTGCGGAAAGTTTCAGGACTCTCTAAACAAAATTACTTTGTTCAGAGCATACTGAACACAAAGATGATTGCTTTAATGAATGCTGAATTATTCTTGTTCAAATACCAAGTGCTGGTACTAGTTTGTGGTAAGACATAAAGACTTTTGCAGCAATACATATGAATCTGTGTTTGGTAGTTTGTACCTAGCACAGGTACAGCTTGTTCACACTGGTCACGTCACATCCAGCAAACTATGTTTCAAGGGCCAGGTCTGCCTTGATTTAAGTCAGCACAGCTCTGCTGAACTTTGTGCCACTCTCTGACAACTAAAGTTATGCTTCTCAAATGTTTTCAGCTCTTTTTTTTTTCAGTCCTTTCTTTCCAAAGAGTTTTAGAAATGCAATTAAATGGACAGTAAGGCTCAGCAATTATACATAAAAAGCTGTTTATCTAAGGGTATCAAAGTGCTTGACAAAGGTGGGTAATTCTCACAGTGCCCTTTTTTTGCTGGGTGAGATGCTGGCATGCAGAGACAGCGAGCAGTTTATCTGAGTAACAGAGTCGGTAGCAGAGGTAGTAATTAAAACTTTGGTCTCATGACACCCAACTCTGTACTGTAACCACTAGACAAACTGCCTCCCGGAACCGTATCTCATCTCTATCTCCCTACATATGCACAATAAAGCCTTTGTAGTATATGCTGTACACTTGCTATTGATAGTTGTATCAGCTGAAAGATAATGCTCGCTCTTCTAGCTGGCTGCAAGTGTGCTCCACACAGCCTCAATTATCTGAACATAATGGTGGAGAAGGGGAGAATTTTGGATAACTGAGGGCTTCAAATAACTGAAGGAGTTTTCAGTGCAATTAATAACACGGTAGGAACACAGAAGGTTTTGGAGACAAGGTTCAGGTACGTGGTGTCACACTGTGCAGTCAGTCAATAACAAGCATACTGCTCTTTCAGAGTTTTTCTCTTTTTCTGAACAGAGTTGGGGCTTTTCCTTGGTTTTTTTTCAGACCAAAAAAAAAAAAAAAAAAAAAAAAAAGAGACTAATGTATTTTAGATGTGTTGGTATCCCTTTAAATTTGATGAAGACTAACAGCCATCATTTTGGTCAATGGGAAGCTGCTTATGGACATGTGTAGTTTAAAAACACCGACTGATCGCAGCTTGTCTGGCAGTGGCATGTGGGCTATGTGGGTGGCTCTAAATGTCTGCAGAGAAGAAGGACCAGAGATCATATGAAAAACAATTTCCCCTGTACAAGCCATAAACTCTGGGATTTCAAGTATGACCCAGCTGTAAGGAGCCCCATACAAGCAAACAAACGTTCAGTTACTGTAGAGACGCGCTCGTTTGGGAAGATAAAAACACGACCCACAGAACACGCTCACAAAGTGTCTGTGCACTGCACACTGACCTCCATGTGACAGAAATCTTCACTTGTGCAACTCTGTAATAAACTTCACCGTGCCACCTAGGCCAGCTGCACATCACTGTCTGCTTTTTCTGCGAGATAATTTATTTCTAATTGCAATAGAATAAAAAGACGGGCTAGAATTTGCAGAGCATATCACAAAGTGTTACTGGCCCTGTTCGGTTTTCATCGCACGGCATGCTCTCACCATGACTTGCTTTTCAAAACCAGCTCTGTCCTCTGCCTCACACCAGATGCAGGAATTAAGAGCAGCCTTTACCCTTGCAGCGGTTATGAACAGACTGGTGCAGGTAAGGCTGAAAGACCTCAGGGAAGGGAATAAATTTGGGTTGGTTTTTATGAAATGCAGTGCTGGGCAGAGGATGGGCGTTCAGCTCTGACTGGCCTCACAGTTCATCTGTTCTGGGACTGAGGCAGTGTTGTGCCCCCATCAGAGAAGCACCTGAACACACTCAGAGTAGTACAAACCCCACTGTTTGGTTTCTTTTTCTCAGCTATTACCTGAGAGACAGGATATGTTGACATCTGAGGCCTGATGTCTGACTTATTTTTTGAAAAGATTGATCTAATCTTAGTTGCTTTAAATTTTGATCTTAAATTTTTCTCTGTAAGTTTTCACTAGCCACTTTAAGTGCCTGAAAAAAAAAATATATATACTTTCTTGTATGCTTCAGTGTTTACCCCAGTATGCATTTTGGTGAGAGAGAACAGGCATATTTATTATTTTTAATACAGTTTGGATACACACATACATGATTCTCTTCCTACTTAAACGTCATATTATACACAATTTGTATATGCGTATTTATAAGGGCTTAAATGGAAACAGGACTGACACCAACATTTTATGCATTATTAGGAGGAGCAAGTTCATCCTTTAAAATGACTATATTTGGAAATCTGATTCTAAACTCTTGCTGGTTTAACTTAAGTTTGTGGCTTTTCTCCAGATTTTCAAAACCAGTGGAAGTGAGGACAGGATTGAGAGGAACACTTGTGCTCCTAGAAGGTGAGCATTCACATGGACACACTTGAGTAAGGGTGCTGCTTCAGCCCATCTGAGAAATGGCTGCACCAAACTGTGGGGCTTCACAGGTCAATATATGCACATTGCTATGCTCTTTTTTTTTCCCCCCCACCACTTTGCTGGTCAGAAGTCCCATCTCTCTTTTTTTTTTTTTTTTAATTTTAAAATCTTTTTTTAATACCTAGTCAGCTGCTCTTGTGGGAATCTTGTGCTCCCTCTTCTTTTCCCACACTGTGTCGATCCCTTTCTGAAACCATAAAGCAGTGAGCTAAAGCACAAAGAGCCCGCGATAAAGCCAGGGTGTCTCTCTAACAGTTCCGATAGTGAAAGTTGGCGGGAGCGGCGCTAGGAAAGCGATGCCTTGAGCAGAGCTGCTCTTGCCAGCCTGGCTTTGTCCGGCCTGGCGGGCGTTCGGCGGCGGCTCAGCGGGCTCTCGGAGCGGTGGGAGCGCTGAGCCGCGCTGGGACAGTGCGCGCCGCGGCCCACAGGGGGCAGCAGCCGGCCGCGCTCGGGCCGCGCTCCGCCCGTGCCGCGCAAAGCCCGCACCGAGCGCGCACCGCGCAAAGCACAGCCAGCCTCCGCATCCCTGCTCTTCATGGCAACAGCCCCTGCAGGAACCGTTTGCTGGGGTTTTTTTCTTTTTTCTTTTTATCTTTTTTTTTCTTTTTTTTTTTTTTTTTTTTTCGGTTTTCCGCTTTTTCTCTGTTTCTTTGCGTGTGTCTAATCGCAGTGCGGAGTGAGGAGGCTCTGGCGTGCTGTCCTAGGTAACTTTCCCCATAATGGAAAAAAACCAAGCCTAAAGACCTACTAAAAAGAAAATAAAAACTGCAGACACTTAAATACCTTGAAATAATATTGTGTTGCTTGAACACAATACACCCTGAAGAACATCTGAGTAAATGAGTGTATAGAATATGTAAGTTGCTGTAAAAGCAGCTTTTTGTTTGCGTGTGGGTCTATATGAAACCCAAGATGATATATCGTGTTATGCTCTGATCTTTGTTTCAAGATACAGCTATGGGTAGATTTCACGATGGAACATATTTTACCTTTTATTTCATCACTTCTAACTTTGTTGTTTTCAGCACATGCACACTCAATATTAAAATCCCATGATCTTTACTTTTTCTAACTCTCTCTTTGCCTGTTAACAAGATCCTTTAAAAACCAAACTAAACCAAAATCCTTTTAGATCCCATGTGGATTTGTTACTCTGATGCTGGTGGCACCAGTGGCCAGTTCTCCGAACTTTCCTGGCAAGTACAAGGGCGAGCTGCTTGCCCGCGTGAGTTTGCAGCCAGAACCGCTGCTGCTGCCGAAGCGCCGGCCGAGGCGCAGGAAGGACTGAGCAAATGGTTACAAACGAGCACTGCTCCTCGCCTCCACATTTTTCTCTTCGCCTTAAATGCACTTTATTGCACCTTTCCCGCAGTTTGTTCTGAGGACAGGCACACTGATAATCCTTATCCAGCGCAGAGGAATTCCCCTCCTGGCTCTCAGATTGAAGCCGCGGCTGGCATTCTGCTACTCTGATATGTTGACTTGGATATTTTTTAATTATTCTTCCATATAATCTCTTGCTCCTGTTGCTGGTGCAGTTTACCTCCAACCACAATACGAGGCTGGCTAACAGTTGCTATAACACAGCTTCAGCATTTCCTACCCCTAGATTTTTAGGGCTGTGATTTCAGCAGAATACATGGTTTGTCGTTTCAGTGGGGGCTTTCAAACTGCGTGGCAGCCGTGAAAGTGAAGAATCCATGAGAGAAGCTCTGTGTGTGTGTGTTTGGTGCTGGGGGTGTAGGATATGGGCAGACTCTTTAATACACTGAGAATATTATTTTTGATTTTTGGTTCTCTGGAAGATTTTTGTTCTGGTTTTTGATGATGGCTCAAACTATTTCCCAAAGTGAAAGTAGTTGCTTTTCCTATATTTTGACAGCAGCCTCTAATAAATGGAAGACCTTCCCAGTCTTTAGAAAATCAGTGTATTGAGTGCATGCTGAATAGTAAGAACAAACTATTTTTGAAGTTGTTCTGCATTGTGGAGTATCAGTGTTTTATATGTTCAAACCAGTGTGTGCAATTCCTCTCGACTGTTATGTTCGCTTCAAACAATGAGGTCTTTGCTCAGCAATAGTCCTAGGTTTGTTAGGGAATCAGTGCAATGCTGGCCCTAATCAATAAATGAAGTTTGCTTGTGGCAGGACTAACGCAGCCATTATATTAGAGGGAAATCCATTTAAGCATTTGATTGTTTTCCTAAGGGTTTCATTTGCTGGTTTTCAGGCAGGATAGTGTCACTTAGAACAAGTATTTAATCTTTTTTTTCTCTAAAAAAAATCAAACTGCAAATGACTCTGAAAACTTAGCACTGAACCTTGGTCTTACAGGATTAGTTCCCATCAACTTCACTGACTTCATTCACAGGAGTAAAGGCCACAGGAGAAATCCCACACAGGAAAACCTATTCTTTGCCCTGGAAACCTTGTTATCTTATATGTTCCAGGTATGAACTGTTGGTTCATTCCTGATGCATGAAGAGTAAATTCCTGCCTTTCTTACTCTGACAGGGTTTTGCCGGGGCAAATTTACTCCTGGCTTACACCATCTGTAACCTCAGTGGGAGCAAAATTCAGCCCTTTAGCTCTAATGGGAGCCTGTTTGATCTCGTCCTTTATTGCCGAGTGGTATCAGGAAGGGAGCTGAGCACAGAAACGTGACTACCACCGAGCTGCTATTTGTTGCACTGCATTATCTGTATATCCTTGTTATTCTAGAAACCTTTTTTTTTTTTTTTTTTCCTGCCTGGAACATTTTGCTGCAGCAAATGAAGAAGGGGGGAAAAAATTGAAGAGACCTTCATTTGGTGGCATAGAAAATTTGCATAAAATATCGCTCTAAGCATTGAAGGATCTTATTACATAGGGTTTTGATGATAATCTTTGTTGAAATAATATTTAACACATGCTGCACTTTTAATTAAGTATCTGAATAATCTCAAATTAATACCAGAGGTTTAAAAATAAGTTTTCATTTTAGTGAACTGTAACATAATAGCAAGCTGCATGGCAACCCCTTCCTCTACCCTTTGATTTAATTAAACGCCCTTCTGTGTGCTTCTTCTCACTTCAGAAATGCACATAAAGAAATCAGACCCAGACGTTTTATTTAGGATTTTGCCACTTTTCCTTTTCCTTATGTCTTTGCTTATTAATTTGCCCTGCTTCCTCTTTGGCTTTGATTAAGGTGTTTCTTTGAGGATCAGCTCGTCTGGGGCTTTGCAAACTGGCCTGCATGTTTGAAAGGGGCAGTTGCAGCATGTCACGCTGGCCTTGGGGTTTTGGTGATGGTGACACACAGGTCCCTGTCTGGAAGCAGCCAGCTGTGGCAGGGAAGTGCTGGGTCCTGTACTGCACGTGTGTGCCATGGGGAGGATGCAGCCGGGTAAATCCTGGGGCAGCTCACACAGCACAGTGACACCCTGGAGCGGGTTATGCTCCTGGAGTTCGATTATAAGGTGAAAAGGAGCTCAACATTGCAATGGCTCCGGACAGCAATCAAACCATTGCAAATAAATTCAGGTTTATTCTATTTATTTTTTCGAATTGATCCAGCCGATTTGTTTGCCTTCCAGTAAGGCATGTTTGACAATCACTGCTTCATTATTCCTTCTTAAGAAATTCCACTAAGCAAAGGAGGGGAAAACGGCCCTCGCTCAGATCCATGCCGGTGGAATTGTTTTGCTGGAGCCACTTTGCTGGGCCGGCGTGGGTGTGGGCTGGGGGGGGCGGCTGTTTACTGCTTTTATGGAAACATGCTCCAGTTTGGGAGAGTGAGGATGTGAAGCAGGCTGGCTTTGAAGGCTTTCTGTTAGATTTCTCCCTTTATCCCTTTCCATCTATCATTGTAAAGGAGACATATATAACCACCGCACTTTGTATATTAAGGGGGGCTGCCTGCTTTTTCCCTTTGCTGAGATAATGACGCTGAGGGTTGTTGACTGCTGTTATCTCTGATGACAGCCTTATCTGCATGGCTCTGATTCCTGCTCCCGGAGTCAGAGATATCCAGTCCTTCGGGAACTGACCACTGCTCCCACTGTGGCTCGGCAGGCTGGAAAGCAAATACTTAGGGGTGACAGAGTTCTTGATCAGATGTGCTGTTTACTGTGTTCACCTCTCCCAAAATACTGAAGGGAATATTGAAGGGAAATACTGGGGGTGAGAAGAGATGAGAGACTCAGAATCAGGTCAGATAAAAACCAAATGCCTGCAGCTCTCCCCAGACAGCCTCTGGTGGGGACAGTTTTTGTCCATGACCAATTGTTGAATGGTGTTGGTGTGGGGCTCAGCTTTTCTGCACCACAGAGACCCCGCACTAATGGACCTGGAGATGATATTGACACAGCAGAGGGACTGTTACACCCTCCTGGCTGTACCAGGTCAGAATCCAGGGGTTAATTTGACTTCCTCTAAACATAATAATCTGCAGTTAATTGGCTAACATTCACCATGCCTCCAATGTGCACAGTACTGCCGCAGTTTGGCACGTCACAGTCCTGTCCCTCAGAGATCTCAAGCCAAATTTCAAATATTTGTGAATTTAGCCTCTTAATGGTCTTGAGAAATGCTCTAGTTTTACTGCTGCAGAAAGTGAGATACAGAGATAGTGTGTGCACTTGACTGGGATCCCCAGCTGCACGTGCAGTCAGCCATGAAACCCAGGGCTCCAAACACCTCCCTGGCACCCTGCTCATCCAACCCGTCCAGCTGCCCAAGTTTTACCCTAACAACCCTGAAAAACAGACAGCTGTTCCCATTTTCCAAAGCATGGGTTTGTGCAAACCCTGCTGTACTAAAAGTACCTTTTAGGGTGGAAAAACTCCTAGTTAATTCCACCTTAAAGCAGCGCTAAGCAGGAGCTCATTGAGTAAAGGGTGCAAGAGCCCAGAGGTGCGTGAGTTTGAGTCAGAGAGCCCTGCCCGTGCTCTGCCTCATCTCCTCTGCAAGACCATCTGCCCTTTCTTAAATGCTTGGGGCTATTAGGAGTTCTTTTCCTCCCTGCCACGTTTTATAATACAAGTGTTTCAATCTGCACACTTAGACCAATTTGATGGATATATGATCCAGCCTGTCTGTTCCCAGTGGCACCTCTGCTGCTGGTGCTCTGCCATCTGAGCTGCCCTGAGCAGCAATCTCAGGCTTCCAAGGTGAGCTATAAAGCCAGTGTTACTGAAAATACACATTGCTGAAGTATGCTGATGCTTCCCCCCTGCATTTAAATGTATTTTACTGAAAACTGCTGCTGGGGGTGGAGAGGGAATACTGTGTTTGCCTTAAAAGTTTAAAGGAATGTTTATTTTTTTAGTACTTCAGAAGGAGGCAAAGCACTTTTTAGCACTAAAAACAAATTACTGATTAAAAACCAGAATTGGTACTGCAAAAAACAATTTCATTTAATTTTTTTAAATTTTTTTGCTTGAAAAGGAAGAAAAATATTACTCAAAACTTTTTATTCAAAAAAGCATTTTATGTGAAAAGCTGATTTTGTAATGTAAGGAGTTCTTTTATTCTCACTCCCAGTATGGCTTTGTACAATGTAATGTGTGACCACCCAGGGCTGCTTTTGCATTTTCCCCATGGCTAACTTGTGGGGCTCTTTTCCTGAGACATGCAAAACAGTACTGATCTACAAATATTCAACTAAGAATGTAAGAAATCTGTCTAGGATATTACTAAATCAGCAGAAATTTCAGTTGCAGACCACAGTTTGGAATATTCTTACACACACTGTTTGAAGAGGAGCTTAGACATTGATAACTTGTCTGTCTTTTCCCCTCCAGTGCTTCCAGCTGGTCTAATAAAAGGGAAACCTCACCCTGTGGATTTTACTTTGCTGTTGAATGTGAGGATGAAATATGTCAAGTGAATAACACTTATTTTCCAAAGCTATAAGGGACTGAAAGGGGTTAGGATGGGATCTCACTGTGGTAAGATTGGGATTATGGACTTGGATATAACATTACCTTTTCCCTGGGTCTGTCTAGGGCTCTGACTCAAACCTGCTGGTTCAAAGGCTTCAGAGGCAGAGCCCACGAGGGGCCCTGGTCACTGAGGTGCTGGCTGCTGGCTCCTGCTCACGTCACCAAGGCACATCCTCCCACATCACTCCCATCAGCTGTGCCAGTGTCACCAGCAGCAGAGCTGCACAGCAGTGCCTCAGCTGAGCTACCTGTAAGTAGTGCAAAGCTCTGTGCTAAAGCCAGACATCATCTCTGCTGGGATTTTAACCTGAGCTCACAGACAGAACACTAATTTGATCATTCAAGCGCACCGTTACGCAGCCCCGGTGATGATAAGGGTGGTTCAATTCCAGCATTTGCAGGATGGAGACTTTCTCCCTGATGGTTTCTGTGTTGTGATTCCCCCACCCAGCACATGCCATCCTTGACCACAAATGTGCTTATTTTTCTCTATCATTTCCAGCCACCCAGCACAGCAGCACTGTGGCTCCTCTCCCACACGGCAGCCCCGCCATGGGAGGACATCCCTGTGCATTCAGGATCACGGTGGGAGCAGGTTTTGTGTGTTGGCAGGACTTATCTGCAGCTGTGGGAATGCCAGCAGCCCCCACCTCCTGAACATTAATTACACAGCCCTCTGTGCTCCTCTGTTCCCAGGTGGAAAATGGAGATACCCTTCTTAATCCACACCATCACTTTAGTTCACCGTGGCTCCTGCATCCACAGAGGGGAGGCACTGAAGAAGTGACAAAGATGATTAATAAGGAGGTTATTAACAAATGCTACAGGTCAAATTCCACACCAGTTCCCAGGTTTGTGCTTGACACAGAGGTCAGTGTCGTGAGCAACTCCCCATGTGGCTGGGAGCTGGACTTGACTTTTGGATGCAAAGCCAGGATAGGCAAAAATTAGGTTAAATAGATTTGACCTGCACCTGATAGGAATGTTTCTGAGGAGTGAGGTGCTTTCTGTGGTATTATTGGAATGTAAGACCATCTCCCAGGTGTTTTACCAGTGGTCACATGGACTGGTGTAGTTGTTTTGCAAACTTGTTTATCTAAACTTTTGGTATTTGAGGGGCTGCTGACAAACAAAACTTTTGAATCTCTTATGGCTTGGGCAGACAGCAAACTGTGTTCTTGCTGTGGGGGAAAAGCACTGCTCTTCTGGAGTGTGGTTTCCATTGAAACATTCGGAGAGCTCCTAGCTCTGGCCTGCCTGTGTTTATCTGTGCCAAGTGTGAATGGGAATTGGAAAAGGAGAAAGAGAGAATGGCTGCGTTTTAAAAAGCTAATTTAGAAGCAGACGCAGTCTTCTGTAAAGATGATTCTGATTGTCCAAAGCTCTTTTAAAGGAACAAGGTTAAATGCATTTTATTGAGAATATAGGATTAGACACACGCACAAAATGAACAACATCATCTTTATTTATTTCATACTTGTACAGCTAAGAGTATAAGCCAGTCAATTCCTGATGATTCAGGAATGCAAGGGGATTTTCTGTATTGTTTTTTTATTTCATAAAGCTCTTTATCTCTGGCTTTGTATATTAGCTGCTTCTACACTGCCAGCAGTGTTCCCCCTGACCACTATCCTTCTGTAACCAAAGGGGGAAAACAGGCATTGACTGGAAACAGGGCAATCCATGAAAGCTACAGGTAAAATCCTTGTGAGTCTATTCCCACATGCCCTGATTTAACAGTATAAACTACCCCACATGGGAAAGGCTGGTGCTCACACTGCTCTTCCACACAAGATGACCGAGGGTTTAAAACAACTCTATGAAGCAGTATAATCACAGTATTATTTACAAAGTGCTGATGTTCTGGCAAATAACATGAGCAGAGCCAGTTCAAATTGACTGCAGTCTGTGTTCAAAGCCATGTCTGGAGCAGGACTGCCTTTTCTTGTATATTTTTACTCTGTGATTTTTATTTTGGCTGCATCTGTTCACTGCCATTGTAAAAGAATGACATAATAATTTAAAGAAAAAGCATGGGGAAGTGGGAGTTTCTTTTTTATCAGCTTTATACTCAGGGAAACTGAGGTACGGAGAGGTCCTGGAGGTTTGTGAATGAACAAAGCTTGTGAAACAGTGGAAAGAGGACCCAGGGCTCCCACATCATGGCACTGGCAGATGTTCCCTGTGCACAAAGATAACAGGAGAGCAGCCCAAAAGTTATTTACTTGACGGAGTTTGCCCACACACAGGAGGTAAGGGCAGGAAGAGAGTGTGCCTCATGAGTTTAAGGTTTTGTAGCTTGGTCTCTGATGGAGCAGGATGCTATGGACATGGATCATTTCTCAGAAAAAAAAATTGTTAGAAGCAACTAATCTTAAAACTCCTTTTGGATGAGCACAGAAAAAAATTCAAGGGCTCTTCACATAGGCTCTTGACAAAGAGAACTCTAGTCTCAACTACGCCTCAGTGTCCCATCTGTGGAGAAAAAAGAAAAGAAAAGAAAAGAAAAGAAAAGAAAAGAAAAGAAAAGAAAAGAAAAGAAAAGAAAAGAAAAGAAAAGAAAAGAAAAGAAAAGAAAAGAAGAGATTTAAAAATTAATATATTAATTCCAGCTTTTCATGGACTGTCTGTCTTGTCTCAGCTGTCTGGCTTTACCCTCCCACCCTCATTTTGGTAGTGTCATCTCTCTAGATCCTATCTTACCTTTCTGGAGCAAATACAGGCTCTTGCTTATGTAGATGGAGCCAGGATCTGTTCTGCAGAGGAGCAGCGTGTCACTGTGTGAGTTCAAATAAGCTTGTTGAGTCATGCCAGCTGAGGATCCTGCTGCTTGGATTTATTGCTGAGAAAAGACCAAAAGTGAATGCCCAGCACAAGGGAGGTTTTGCCTTATGTGCCTCATAGGCTTAATTAATATACAGATTTTTGTTCACTGCTAGTTCTTAAAACCAAAATCACTAACAGACAAATGATGCAAAGGACAAGGGCAGAAATGCTGTGTTCACGGCTTTTTACTGTCTATATAGCACTGAAGTTGGGTAGAGGACTCTAAGGCATTTAACAGACATGATGGCATGAAATGCTGAATATAATTAAGCCAAATGGAGCTTTGTTGTAGATTTGAGTGGAGTCACGACTGCCCTTTCCTGAGAAGTTCCTGGTTTAAGGGTCACTCTTGCCTTGAACAGAGCTTCAGCAGGCAACAGGATTTGGATCTGCTGGGCAAAGTCTTGGCCTGGAGGAGCCTCAGATGGTGAGCATGAGCCCTAAGCACGGCAGGGCTGTGCTGGCTGGGGTGCCTCTCTTTGGTGAGGGCATGTCCCAATGGACCTATGGTACTCGG
This sequence comes from Onychostruthus taczanowskii, assembly GCF_017590055.1. NCBI lineage: Eukaryota > Metazoa > Chordata > Aves > Passeriformes > Passeridae > Onychostruthus > Onychostruthus taczanowskii. The sequence goes on from NW_024506993.1 coordinate 11,504,666, forward strand.
ACATGCTGGTTAAACACTTGTTCTTCCTGCAAATACCATAACAAAAATAGCCTCCAACAAGCTGGACCTAAATTTTCTGTACATTCCTATGTATTATGTTGTTCCAGGCTTAATCTTGGCAGTGAATATTCCAGGATTGCTGTTCAGAAGAGAGTGGTCTACATCCCTATGCAAATCCTTGGTTTGAGTCACTAAAAATGTGTTATTTTCTTGCTGTGGTGCTAGCCAGGATTTAGAGGTTGCAATCCAACATTGAGGCAAACCAATGACCTTGGATTGCAAGCAAGAAGGTTTTTTAAAGGCTGATTTAATTGCTGGTGGTTCTTACCTCCTTTCTGTGTTTGACACCATAAGGGTACTTTAAAAATTACATTTTCATCCTTTTCCCAAAGCAATGAAGGCTAGATACTCTTTTTGCCTGTTGAAGAACGTGTGATCATTTGTAGCGCCCACCTTGAGACACCTGTCTTAGGTACATGAGTGGGGAAACTACACTTCTGAATGTTTTCATGCTCCTCTGAAAGGACCATTTGGAGACCAACCTCCCAAAGTTCGTTACCCAGGTTACAGTTTATGTGACAACCCCTCATCTCTGGTTTCATTTGTTGCCTCTGAAAGCTAAAACTGAAGCTTCAGGAAAACCCTTGTGTAGTACAAACTCACAGTGAGCTTGTGGGCTCAAGCGAGCTACAAAAATCTGAGTGGAAGATAAGGCCCAGCAAAGCTGTTTCCCAGAACAGGGAAAATATGGCTGCAATTGTTCTAGGACTGGAAATTTGGAATTTTTTTCACTATTCCTTTTGACTGCATTTTTATCCTTGTCTGGTTCCTCTGTCTGTTTGTACCAGTATATTTCAGTGGAACTTACAGTTTGTGCCGAGTAGATTTGACATCATGAATATTCAACCCTTCCCACAGGACTGAGAGGGAGTTCTACTTATCCAGCTAAGAAACTGGATGTGCTCACGTCATCCCTGATCACAGCTAAGCAGAACATTGGTAGCCACAGTACAAGTGAGAATTGGAAATGGCCACCAACGAAAATTTCAAGGAATCCCAGTCCACCTCAAGATGTTCCATAGCCATAAAAGATGGTGAGAGTGGTTGTGCAAATTTTTCCAAGTAACAAAACAATAGGATAAGAAACAGCCTCAGGTTGCAGCAGGGGAGGTACAATGGGATTGGATTTTAGGAAGAAATCATCACCCACTGGGATGTCAAGCACTGGAAGAGGCTGCCCAGGGCAGTGGTGGAACCACCACCCTTGGAGGAATTTAGAAGACATGCAAGGTGGCACTGAGGGACGTGGGTTAGTGGTGACCTTGGCAGTGCCAGGAAAACACTTGAGCTCTATGTTCTGAAAAGACTTTTCCATGGTAAACAATTCTATGGGTCTGTATCTCTGACATACTCCACTCCATCTATTCTTTTGCATCTCCAGCTTTATCTGCTGCAGTCCCATCTCATGTTCAGCCAGAGTTGGGAGGGGAGTAATGGCAAAGTTTCATAGTGCTCAAATCACTCCTCATTTAACATCTATGTAACATTTATTTTTGCTTTTCCCTTCTAGAATTGAAAGGCCTTTTCATGGAATGCAGTGACCTGCCCTGGAGGGCTCTCCCTGGCCTGTGGTTTCATGCTCTGCAGTCTCATCCAAGACAACTGCATTTGGGATTTCTCTTCCAGCCTATTTCCCACAGAGTAATTTGGAGCAGGTACATTTCTGTAGCGCAGGACTGAGAAGAGCACTACGCTACAAACCATGCACGGGAAGGTGTCCTGCGCAAAGGCTGCCCTTACACAAGAACATACATGAATAATAGGAAACTGTTTGGGTGTGGGATGCAGGTGGGATTCATTGTCGGAGTGGAGAGCATTGCCTTGGTTTGGTGGTGCAGGTCCGGGCTCTATCTCAGGACTCTGCTCCTGCCACTGTCCCTGTGGCATGGGCACACCTCTGCTGTCCCCGACAGCAAAGGGGCAGGCATCGGGGTGAATTGCAACGTGGGGAAAAGCGTGTAAACCCTGCTTGATGGTTTGAGACCAGCAGGAAGAGAGCAGAGCAGCGGGGCATTAACTGTGGGGCTTGAGAGGCCTGGAAAGGAGCTGAAAGGCGAGGATTTGGTGGCACTTCCTCTGGGCGAGGAGCTCAGTGCTCGCACGGCTCTACTGTGTGGGGAGGATAAAGCGGGGTGGCCGCAGGGACCCGGGCTCGGGGTGCGGCCGGCGCCAGCCCCAGGAGCCTGGCCCCACTGGGGGTTCGCCGGCCCCAGGAGCCCGGCCCCAGCGGGAGTCGCCGGCCTCCACAGCCGGCCCCGCTGCCTCCCGGGCCGCCCGGCACACGGCCCTGCTCACTTTGAAGCCCCTGGTGCTGCAGAGGGGTGCTTTCTCTGGCTCTTGTTTGCTGATGATCCCTAAATTAAGAAATGCAAATCTATTCAGGGCAGATTCCTTTTCCAAAGGCAACTTGCCTCAGTTGCTAATTCCCTCCACAGCTTCTATACAGACCCCTCGCAAACACCTGCAGCTTTTTTTTTTTTCCTTCCTCTCCCCCTTTTTCCAGGGAGCGGGTGGCAATGGGGAGTTTATTGAAAATCTTTGTTTTCTCTGATGCAGTGAAACTTGCTTTGCTCTTTTGCCACCTTTTCTTTCCCCCTTTCACTGAATAAATACAGCTGATCCATCTCCAGCCCCTCTGCACGTGCCAGAAGAATAAATCGCCCGCCTCACCCCCAGCCCCCTCCTTTAATTCTTTCCCCTGCTGCTGTGTTTGCTTATTCTCACTGCAGCTGTAGTGCTGGTCGCAAGCGTGAGTTGACCTATTGCTGGTTTGTTTGGCACTGGCTCTGCAGAGCCATCCCCCCAAAAAAGACTTCAAAATCAACTGTTAGAGCCCTCACTAGGCTTCTTTTTTTTTGCTCCTCCCTCTTTTATTATCACAGCACTTGCCTTTTGTTGCCGGTGCAAACACAAATACACACACACACCACACACAGGCGTGCAAGCACTGGGAGTGAGGAGAGCGAAACCCCTGAAATATTGCACTGTCCAAAGTCCACGGGTTAAAACAAACATCAACACTGCGTCAAATAGTTTGCCCTAAGAGTCTTTTGTTATGAAGATAAGCTTGTTATCTCTTTCATTCAGATTTTAATCTGACAGGTCATTTGCATACTGCCAGCCGACTTCAGGGTGTGCATTAGATCCACTTTGCATTTAAATCCTCTGTCAGTCAGGCAAATAAAAAAAGGGGGAGTTGGGGGGGGAGAGAATAGCAAAGAACCCCTTTCAGATACTCGCAGTTATTGCTACTACTTTTTGTGCTGATTGTTGATGCAGAAAAGTTCTCCTGGGTCTTGAGGCTCTGTATGGTTTTGGGTAGCCAGGATGCCATGAGCTGCACCATTGAGGTCTTGCAAAAGATCCCATTGTGACCCCTGGGCCCCTTCCTCACCCAAATCCCTCTTCAAACCCTGCTAGGCAGACTCTTTCCCCACACTGACCTCTGTTGCCCGGTAAAACCTAGACCCTGCCCTCAGTCAAGTTAAGCCTGTCCTGGGCTTGCATGTGAAGGGATTAAGCCCTTGGGAATAACAGGACAAGGAACAATGCCACAATGCAGTTAACAAGACACCTATTTAGCAACTTTCATGTAAATATGCCTCTTCCCTTAGTTATTCTACTTGTCTTACATGTCTGTCTATATTTTTATTTCTTCTCCACGTGAAGCCTGATCCTGCATCCTTAATCCTGAAGCTCCATCACATGTGCTGGAGGGATTCTAAGGACAAGGCTGCTCTTACAGGTGACAGGAATTCATTGTGTGACTGTGAAAGACAAAAGCTGTGGGACACGAGTCACCTATGATGCAAGTGCAGGTTGGTGGGGTTGTGTTGCTCTGTGGGCACAGAGAGCTACAGCAGTTTCTGGTGTCTGGAAAGCACCACAGGCACAAAACTCCAAACAAACCAATGGAAAAACCCCACAATACTTGTTGAAGGTGTTATCAAAATGCATGAGTGCTGAGGATCTGTGGTCCTTGCCACCACATTTTTCTGTAACAGCACAAGTCAGGAATTTCAGCTTCTGGATCTGATTCCTCTCATGTCTGTGTTTGGACAAATTGGTGACGCTCACTTTTCTCTTCCTGAGACCAGCCCAAATAGCGTCAAGACTCCTTTGTTTCTTGGAGATCCAAGCACAGGTTCCAGCCTGCCCTGGTTTGGCTGTCCCCATCATCTGGCCATGGACCACCAGGTCCTGCCAGCTCTTGCCAGCACCTCCTCTGAGATGCTGAAACAATGAACTGTGGACAAGATCAAACCTGGTGCAATTCTTGTCCTGTGCATGGACGTGTAACCGCAGCTCTGCTGAAGACCACAGAAATTATCCTGGGGTAAGTGAAAGGTAAAACTATGACTCTCCTTCCTGAAATACAATGGAGAGCCTGTGAGACAAGGCCACAATCCCCCTACAGAGAGAGATGGAGTTCCTGGGGATTGTGTCCCAAACCACAGCAAGCAGAGCTATAGAAGAACTTCTCCTTCAGCCCCAATGGGGTTAAAGATTGAATCTGATTAAATTAGTGTATCCAAAAGAGAGGAGTGAATAGTTGCAGGGCATTTATTCAGCTCTAATATGACAAGTTCAATTCTTCTGTTCAGAGCCAGTAATTTTCTTACATATATTAATTATTTGAAATAATTCTCTGAATAACATCTAAGAATAATTCAGGCAATATATCTTGATAATGAACGTGTTACTAGTGAATGGTTGAAATCTCAGCTGTGCTGGTGACTTTGGCTTAGGTGAGCGTTCACACGGCATTGTTTCTTCTCTGAAATACTGGTACGTGACTTTCAGAACCAGATTCTGGTCTGAACTGCTGTGCTTATGAGGTTTCTGTTATTTCCCATTTCAGTAAATGTTCCTGACAGTAAATGCCATTGTTAGAATATTATTGGTAAACAAATATAAAAACGTGAATGCAGGCAGACCAAATTTGAACCATTTATTTGAAATGATGGTGGGGGAAAGGTTTGAGATATGTAACCGCCTCCAAATTTAAAGGAAGTTAGTGGGAGAACGGTTTCTCTTTGCAGCTGATATCTGCTTCACTCTTTTCCAACTTCTTGTAAGGATTTCTCAGGGCTACCCAGAGCAGCAAACCTTTCCAAGCAAAGTCCCACATAATGCCACATAATGAAAAAAACAGGAGCATTCGCAGTCTTCTGGCACTCTGGGATAGGTTTCTCCATGGTGTTTGCATGGGGCCATCGTGTCCCTGCTGCTGGTGTTTGGTACAGGCAGGAGAGAGGTGTGCTGTTCCTGCTGTGGCTGCTGTTTCTGGAGATGACTGGGACAAGGTGATTGAGATATCCAGTCTGTGCTGGGGCTGTCCTGCAAGGGAGCTGTGCCCTCAGTTATTTATCATCCAGCAGCACTGCCAGTATTACTGGGACTGAGGCAGCCCAGAGCGGAGTGCAGCGCCGCTGGCTGAGCAGAGCGTGTCTTTGTGACAAGGAGTGGCAGCAGAGCCATCCCCAGCCAGCAGCAGGGAGAGCTGGCTGGGCACTGCGGCTTGACCGTGCTGCCAGAGCAGGGCCAGCCCTGCTCCACGCCCTGCTCCAGTCAGCCAGCCTCTACACTCACAGGCACAGGAGAACTGGAGTTTGGGTGGGAGTTTCTGTCCAAAATCTGGACTGTTTGGCCAAGGATGGAGTGAAAAGGAAGGGCAGAGTCACCCATATACAAACAGGGAAGAGCTCCTTCTGCAATCCAGTTCCCAAATCATGCCCTAAAATTGACAACACTTAAGACCCCTAGACTAAGGGGAATGAATGCAAAATGAGAGCTCTGCAAAATCCCTTGGTTCGAGGCCAGCTCTCTTGCTTTGCTTTGCTGCTCCTTGGCATCAGTCTTTCAGCCAAGTAAGCAAGTCAATGGCTAGCTGTATTGCCAAAAAAAAATCTTCCTAGCTATTTTCCATATAGCTAATGAGAATGCAAATGTGCTCGCTTTGCAGGCTTGCTTACAGCCTCTGCTGCTTCCTTTCTGTGGATGGTACCTAAGTGTCCTTCCTTTAGCCATGTGATCTAAGTACATCACACTGGCTGGTGGGGCTGTCCTTGTGTTGCCAATGAGAAATAGAGTGTTTTGAGTGGAATGACAAAGTAGGAAGCAGAGCCTCTCAAGCACCTGTTGTGCACTATCCTTCCACATGCTGTCCCTGGAGGGTTAAAGAAAGAGCAGTTTAGAATAAGAGAGGCAGAGAAGAAGGGCTGTCTTTGTAAGTTAGATATCACGTCAGAGCCAAAGTCACACGGTATATGGACTTCAGTGAGCCCATGGTTGGGCAGTGTAGAGTGTCTTTGCTGGGCTCTCCTTGGGAGTTTTCCTTCTCCTCATGAGCAGTTTCTTCCTTACTTACAGAAGTGTTGTTTTTGTAATCCCCCATCAAAAGGTTTCTCATTGGGCTTGCAATGTGATACCACTTAGAGCTGTGATCCCTTCAGAAATGGAGTGGTGATTCTGTTTGTACCTTTCATTGTGCTTCTCTGTTGAAGAACAGAGCCTCTCTTGACCAAAATCTCTTGTCACACATTGTAAAATCAGCTCTGGGTTCTTTTCAGCTACCCGAGCCTGGACAGAGTCCAGGCAGTGTCCCAAGCCGTGTTTTTCAGGGACATGTCTCTTGCCTGGCTCCCTTTCTGGGTATGTTGGATCAGAGATGAGAGCTCAGTAGCCTGTGGGCATTGTTGCATCATCTGACCGGCACTCTGGACCCTTCAGCGACCGTGGGGACAATTCAATAAAGGAACATAACATCTGCGTAGGAATTTTTTCCACACAGACACACACACTTCATCCCTAGACAATGCAGGAACGCTGCAAAGTGAGGCAAAGCTGTCGCCTCCTGAGCATTGCCCTTTTCTCATCTCTTCCGTCTGGTGTGTGTCTCCAGATTTGCCTCCAGTCTTTAACAGAGCTCAGGTTCCTCTGGTTGAGCCTCCCACTCTGGCCACCAAAGGGCTTCCTCTGCTCTGAGAACAAGTCCCTTTCAAAAGCAGCCTGACATCTTTCCTTTGTTCCTAGCTTTCCACTAGGATTTTCCATGATGCAATCCCGTATGGGGTTACTGGCAAAGAGCTGTTAAAAGTCAGTAGCTGTGCCTGGAGCAAACCCATTGTTCTGCCAGCACAGAGCCCTTCAATGCCGCTGACTCCTACATGGCCTTGCTCCTGCCCCCCAGCCCCACCGGCGGGAGGGACGTCCAAATCCAGGAGGGAAACAGACATAAACGCCAGGCACAGCACAAAGAGCAAGGGTTGATAAAACACAGCCACGGCCCCTGACCATCACTCTGGCTGTGGCTGGGGACTAGGCTCAGACTCACCAGATGCATCTCACTTTTCCTGGGGAAGTTCACAGGCTGCTGCTCCAGCGGAGAAGGGTTATTTTGGAGTGGAAAGTGAGAAGCTGTAGCTTTTATCCTTTTGGAGGAGCAATTTACAAGGAAAACAATGCAGGATTCTCTGGAATAAGGAGCATTAGCTGCATCATCTTTTAAAAATAATTTAGCCAAGTGAATGTTGGCTGGGGATTAGCACCCTTGCAGGTGCTTGGGTTGCAATGAGGGGATGTTTGCTGAGATTTATTGATGTTGGGGATTGTTCCAAATGCATAGGTGACATCTAATGCCAAAGCAGATCTCTGGCTTGCTAATGAGATAAGTCAAAGGCTCTGCAAAGTTTTCAGCAGCATAGTCATTAACCCCAAGACTGCAATATCCTTTGTGTTTTTCCAGCATGTTCTGCCAAGATTTCGCCTTAAGCAGAGAAAAGATGAAAACTAGAGTGTCTTACAGCTGAAAACTGCTGTCTTCTGTGTTGGTTCCTGGGACAGAGAAGAGCCTGTGTATAATCACCACTGAGCAGGGAAACATTCCTACTGTCCAGCACAGTCATTTTCTTTGGTGTTGGACAAATGGAAAAAGGAAAAAAGCCACTGAGAATGGTCCTGTCTGGGGAGTTGCAATCTTACATTCCCCATCCTCCTCTGCTTCTGGTGCTTGGATTATGGGGCTCCCAAACTCAAGTTGCAGAGGGGCTTTCTAAGTAGTTACATCAAGTAGTTACAATTCCATCCAAGCAGGTCTTGTTATGGGAATTGCTTTTTGTGGTAGTAATGAGGCTTTCATCTCTACCCTTTACTAGGTCTTGCACACTTGAAATGGAGACAGGCTGCAGTTGAACTCTGGGTAGTAACTGACCAAGACTGATGATTGGAAAAATCCCTCAGCTAAGATATTTGTAGGAAATAAACAAATGCTGTTTTAGCGACGCTGAAATGTTTAGTGACTTCACTTTGATGTGCCTATGCTATTGTGTTGGAAGGACTTCAGCTTTTATATTCTGTCCCCTCCTGCAAAACTTGAGACATTTATTCCTAGAAACTTCTTTCAGTTTTATTTAAATTAATTTTTTTAAGTACCTCCCTCATAAAAAAGAAAAAAGTTTAAAGTTAAACCAATACTTTTGTTCTGCTCCAAATTTTTTTTAAAAATGCCAACTACATCAAAGTGGAAACCAACATGATTTGGATGTTTGAAGCATAATTCTTGTTTCCTTTTATTCTCTGTAGTTTCTTGGTGAGGAATTACTTCCACTTGGGACACTTAGACAATGATTTGCAGAGTTAAGGGATAAAAAGAGAACAATCCAGGATCATAGACGTGTCAGTATCGTGGCTAGGTGTTGTGGGACTTCTTCCTGAATTTCACTTGGAGAGTTGAAAAAACCAAGGCAGTGACTCAGTGGCAAGCTAATAAATTACATCCAGCCTTCAAGGAAGAAAACCAAATAGTTGTGATGATAAGATAACACGTGCTATGTTATTGTTAGGAGTATGTTTCAGTCTCTTCTGTGTGCTGAATAAACAACTTTGGTCTCCTTGCAATGAGAGAAACATTTTGTATCACCCCTTGTACCATGAAAAAGACTCTCCTGACCACTCCTGGGGAAGTGATTCCAGTGTGGATCAGTACTATTTCAAAAACTGGTTGTGGTTGATTCACTTGACAGAGCCATTCTTCCAATCCTTTCTTTAGTGTCTAAAATGAGCAGCTCACCTGCCCTTCCAGCCCTCTGGAAGAGGCAAAGCCAACAGCAAAACCATGATTGTTTCCATGGTCCCCCTATTGTGCCACTTGAGACAGTGCCCAGCTTTGCTTGTGCCCAGGTCCAGCTTCAGATTTTACAGGGTTGCTGTTCTCAAAATACACATGGGCTGTGCCAAGAAGGATGAGTCAGACAGATGCTCTTAGTGGTGCACTGGGTGGTGCAAGTTTGCCCTTATTCATGGGAGTCCATGAGCAATTAACAGATGAAAATTGTAATTAATGCCAATCAGCATGAGTTAATGGAAAATAGAATGGGATGCCTCTCTTTGGTTTAGTTGATAAAAGTGATAGTAACATACAAGACTTCTGTGAGACATTTGACTGGGTACCACATGACATTTTGATTAAGGATCTAGAGCAGTATAAAATCAAGAGGGTGTGCATTAAATGAATTAAAACCTGGCTCCCTGACAAGTCTCCAAATGTAACTGTAAATCATCTGCCAGCTGTGTTTGTAGCGAAGTCCCTCCAGTATTCTTGGTTTTAATATCTTTATCAATGACATGGAAGAAAACGTAAAATCACCACTGATGTAGTCTGTTGATGGTGTGATGAGACAGAAACAGTAAATAATGGAGAGGGGAGGTCACTGATAGGGAGGAATACAGAGCACTTGGGGAGCCAGGCTCAAGCAAACAAGAAATGTGGTGATGCAGGTGAATGCAAGAACTAAGGATAAAAGCTGTGTTTATAAGACAGTGAACTCCAGGAAGAAGGATCCTGAAGAAGCTTTTGGGAAGCTTTTTTTTTGGAAAAGCTTCTTCACCAGCCAAAATCAGTTGACTGGATGGTCTTGGTGCTGAGCTGTAACTGAGCAGGAGGACAATTGGAGGTAGAAAAAGCACAGAGTGTCTCTAAGTTATTTCCTCCTGATGGCAGTGCTGCTGTGGTGAGTAAAAGCATCAAAATGCTGGAGAGGGTTCAGGAAAGAGACAGGAAAATTTTGGAAAGATAGAAAAGCCCTGAGTGACTCTGTTTGCTAAGCCACCAGAGCAAAATTGGAATATAGAGTTGGTCCCAGTTTGCAGATGTGGGGAGTGAAGTAAGTACTAGGATATTATTTTTTTTCTGTAGTAGACCACTGCACAGCTGAAAGCTGAGTGTGGAGGCAATCAGATGGGAAAAAGGCTTCAAGGAGTCAGCTTAACCAGGAATTAATTTCTCTTGTCTGGGATCTTTGTCCAGGCTCAGCAACTCATGGCATACCTGAGTGCAGGAGCAGAATCTCAGCAAGATTAAACCAGCACTGCTACACTGGCATAACCAGATTGGTGACTGATACCTGCACATAAGTAAAAGCTGAAGCCATGCTTATGTTGAAGTCTGTACTAAAAGTGCCAAGGTCTTGGGGAAAGTAGAACTTGTGAGTTCTTAGGCATCTTTATATCCTGGTCTATACACAAATGTGAAAAAGACTAAAGTATTTTTAAACTAATGTAGTACAAATTCTTGGATGGACATCTCAAAATTGATTTTAAACTGCTGTAGGTGGTGATGGTTCTAACTCCAAATCTTTAGATAGGTGTTCACAATGTAAGCAGCTGTGATAGCTGAAATGTTACCATACCCACAACCAACTGGTTCTTGTCCACCTCAGCTTGAAAAGATTATATCCAGCAGTGGGTTTGTGGGGTGGCAGCCTCTCTAGGGAGCTGCCAATGAGCATCCTGTGGTTAAACTATCAGCTAGGTCAGGAAGACCTGGAGGACAAGGATGTCCATCATAACCTGTATTCACAGCATGAACCAACATCTAGGACCGATTTAAGTGTACTTGCACTGGTGTTGCTATGTATCTAAGTTGTTTGCTAAATAAAATCTAAGGCAGTTCAAGTTTCATTGAGAAGGACAAGCTAATTCCAGGGATGGTTTTACTGCAGCTTGAAGGTAGGTTAGGCTAATGCAGTTTATTTTACAGGATCAGGCTAGGAGAGTGCATTGACAAGTGGCAGATCAGTCACTGCCAACTGTTTATATCCTGTGAGCAGAAGAATGCCCCAGGCAGATTCATTTTGATGTTTTATGCCAACACAATGAAGTCGTAGGGAGCCTACAACTGACATAATTTACACACCATGGAGTCAGAAGACCAATGAACACTGAATCCAAGAGGGACCTATTTTAACTTACATTTGCTTACAAGGCTTTGGGGAACAAATTCATGTTTTGGCTAACCCATGTAGCTGGGCACTGCATCCAAAAGGGGCAGCACTGCTCTTCTGCTTCCCGCTTCACCTTGTCCCTTGAGGAGCTGGATTTACTTGCTTCTTGTGCAGGCTCTGTTTTGGTGAGCTGGTTTCAAATTTGATCCAATCTGCTTTGAAAAAATGCAGTTTTCAGAGTGGCTTCCCAGTCACTACAGTCCAAAAGATCAGGTGGAATTTTTGTGGCCAGGATGGAGCCTGTTCAATAACAGTCGATTTTCTGACTTGGACTTTTTGAGATGGGCATTGCATTATCATAAATCCCTCTTCACAACAGCAAAGCAAGTTAGCAGAACATTCTAATGAGATAAATTGTGCAAGAAAGCAGTCTGCAAGCACAGTGACCAGGTTACACAGGGGCAGAGTTAGTGGGCTAAGCAAAGAAGGAAAGTCTAGACTGAAATAACACACGGTACTGTGCAGGTTGAAAAGTTACAGTAAGAGGCACAGTTGCAATTCACATATCTGTGGGATCTCTGGTGACACTGGAAGAGCCAACATTTGCCTCTTCCATAATCTGTCACCCATCACTGCTGCCTCAAGCATGGGAAGTTTAATTTCCTATGAATCATGGTGTGACTTGAGAAGTTAAATCCTACATCTTTCTGAGCCCCCACTGACAAAATAGTAGACTAAGTCTACCTTGGTATTCCTGCCTGCTTAGTTGTTGTTGGAAATCGTCCTCCGGCTGTTGGTGTCTTCATCAGCTTCAGCCTTACCTGCAGGCCAGACTGCTGTGGCATCCCAGGTTGGTGGATTCGAGATGCTGGTGGAAGAACTGCTTGAGTTAAAGGCAAGTGTCTGATGTCAGGGGACTCCTGCCAGTCATTGTTCTGCTGTTTGTGTGAAAACAGGCTGAATTCTGTGGTTTTGCTATGTAACATTCTTATGTAGCTGGCTGAGTCGCCAACATGATAAATGCAATTACTTTTTCCAATTGTTATTTTTGCCCAAAGCATGCAATTGACACTGAAGTCTGCTGGGCAGAGGGGGAGTGTAGTGGCTGCTCACATCCCCACAGCGGCACAATGATGTGAAGGCATGGGCTGCAGTGGTGGGAATCCAACGCTGCACATGGTATGCCAGGAGCAGCACTCATCTGTGTGTCCATCAGTCCTACCTTCAGATGTCGGTGGCCAGGGGGTAATCTGCTTTTTTGGTGTCATTGAAGGGGGAAGGATGGAGTTTCTAGGTCAGCTGCAACATGATTTTCCCTGGAAAGGTGGGAGGGAGTGGGATTTGGTTGTGCAATGTAGTGGAAGGGAGCTGTATTGCACCATCTGGGAGGGCAGCAATGGCAGCAGAGCTGCCTCCCTCTCCCCTGTGCCCACCACAGCCAACCCTGTCTCTAGCTCCCAACAGGAGCCTTCCCAAATGGGAAAAATAATTTTATGCCCTTCTCCAGCGGGAGGCAAGACTTAACTGGACCCTGAACTTGGGAGGGAGCACAGCTCTCTTGTAATGATGGGGATAAGGGTGCTTTCACACAGAGTGGAGATAGGCTGGCTAATTTGGGTTGTCTGCACCCTTTGGGGAGCCAGCACTGCAGGGTGACTGGTGCTGTGGGCTCCCTACCTTGTGACTTATTCAGCTGAGGAAAAGGACAGCCCAACCAAGCTCCCACCGTGGTGGTTAAAGTTTGTTTTACCCACCTTATCTAATCTCTCCCCTAACTTTTGCTGGGGGAAAGCGTTTATTGCTTATATCGTGTTACTCCATGAGCACTTGCTGGCTGCGGCTGTTTGCGTGTGTATATGTAGATGTGAAGACAGATAACTTCAGGCCTTGCAGTTTTATGGGTCAGTCAATCCAAACTGCTTCCACTGGCAGATGTGGGGATGTGCTGCCTTCATTACCTGTGGGCCATGTGCTATCAGGGTGTAAATCAGCAAAGCGGGGCTCTGTTTATACACATAAATTGCCCCAATGTGACAGCTTAATACCCTTTTGACTTTTTACCCTCTGCGGGGGAGAGCCTCAAATGTCTTACAGCACTGCTCACCCCCGGGATGACGGCAATGCGGGGAAACCAGCCCCGCTATAAAAGGAGCAAGCACGCTTTGCTCCCGTGTGTCTTCAGGCTTGGCTGCGTAGCCAGCAGCTCCCCGCAGGGGAAAGGCCCTTCCAACAGACCAGTCCAACAGGAAATTACCTGCTCACCCTTTGCTAAATTACCAGCTGGACAGCCAGTCACAGGGTCCCAAAAATGCCAGCTCCATCTATTCCCCTAGGGACATGATTCCCAGGCACGCAAGATCCCAGCTTGTTCACGGCGAGGGCAAACCCACCTGGCCGTCCCTTCCCTGCAGCGCCTTGCGCAAGGCTCGATTTCATCTCTTCTGTGGGACACAAAGATCATATGGCTCAATTTTCCCTGAGCAATCACAGGGTAAAACCTGCCAGGCTTCCTTTAGCTCCGGCTCAAGGGTTTTCTTACTCCAGGAGATGCTTTATTTTTGTCGGCAGATGAGAGGGTGTTCCCAGTGAGATAACAGGGAGCAGATGAGAGGGAAGAAGTGCCAGGACATTCACAACAAAATGGATTGTTGTGATATTTTGAGGAGATTTCCAAATTTAAATTATGTGGGAGCAGGGGTAAGACTGTTGAAATTGAGATCCTCTCCATTAGAAATGTCCTTTTTGTGTTCCCCTATGTTGTCTGTATAATCTTGGAGAACAGGAGCTCATGGCTGCATCCAAGCCTTTGGTAACGCCCTTGACTTTTTTCCTAAATCTGACTGCACTAAACCATCCTAAACCAAACTTAGAGGAAAAGAGACCCTCTTAATCAGGACGTTTTATTGTGCTGGCACTGAGCAGTCCTGATTGGAACTCTCAATTTATTGCATTGTCTTTTTCCATCCCTCCTCCCCATCAGCACGCAAGCTCTGTTAGAGTATGACAGGTCCCAGCTCACTTCCATGCTCCCACCCCAAATAAGACCATCCCTGTGCCCTTTATAAGAGAGAGACATCTGCAGCAGGCCTTTCCCAATCCACTTTTAAAGTGCAAGTTGAGCCTGAAAATTGATGTAGGAGAGTGACCTTGTTAGAATGTCCTTCCCTCTGGTTGATCCGAGGTCAAATGCTCTCAGTTTATGAGTCACTGACTCCCACAGTAGCTAGACTGCACCTACCTCTACTTCTGCTCGGCCAAGCAGCAGGAAAGACCCTGCAGCTGGGATGTTGCATGGAGCAGAAGGTGACCCCATCCCTGCTCCTGGCCTTGGATCCCTTTGGGGCCCAAGAGGTGGCTTTGGTGCAGGAAAGGCTGAGAATGAGTTTAGGTGGCTGGAGAGCAGTGCTGGTGCTACCCTGTACCTGCAGGCACCTCATTTTACCTGGCTGGGACTCCTTCCCATACTGACACTACTCTTGTGGCATTTCTCAGAAAGAGACCATCATTCTAAATTCTCAGCTCAAATGATGCCATTTCTACAGTGCACTTTGTGTGATTCAGAGAACTGTGGCTTCCTGCAGAGGAACATATGAGGCAACTCCAGGTTGGATGCTCTAGTGTTTAGTATCAGGAGTGCCCAGCTTGCAGCCTTTGTCTCACCATGGGTTCAGTGTTTTCTTGTCTGCCCAGCTCTGGCAAGACTTGAAAGCAGTTGGTATCTTTGAGGACTCTGCCCTTCTGGTAAAGTTGGTTGAAATTGGCCAGGGAGTTCACAAGTTTTATTAGGGAGAAAGACCATACACACCCACAGCATGATCACAAACAAATTGTTTCTCTAGGAAGCTAGGCTGAAAAAAAAAAAAGGTTGTTTAAGTAAGCAAACATTTTTCTTGAAGACACTAGAGCAGGGAAGGTGGGAGGGGAAGTGTGTGTTTATATAGCTGTTGACCCAACCTCTACTTAAGCATTAGTTTCTTGGTTTAAATCTCTTTATCCCTATTTATGCCCATTTTTATCATGCCGGTTATTAGTCCTAATGACTTGCTCTGCCCTGTGCTGCCACCTTCATCTCAGCAAGCTCCTGTTTTGCTGCAGAATTCTACAGACCACTTTGCTGAGATCAGCCCATCCAAATAACTTCACACATACAAACAATGAACCCAGTGAGGGAGTGGGGGTTGGCAGGGCCCCACCGGGGCAAGGCATAGATGTGAGCAAAATGAATCGGTGGCTCAGGCTGTCCTGTAAGGCTCCTGTTTCAGGATTTGCAAACTGGTTTCCTCTATCAGCTCCAAAGCATCAGAGCTGCTAGCTAATACTAGGGCAGTAAAGGCTTTTTTGGTATGAGCTGTCAGCCAAAAATTCAAGTGCCTGTAAGTTGTTCTAGTTTTTCCAAAAATGGGTGCAGTGGTCAGGTGTCCCTTTGATGTGCTCCTGTTTATTTACAAAGAGCCCAAAAGGTCCCATTCCCCCAAAGGTGGCAGGAAACAGGCAGGGACAGAATTTGGTACCTTGTTCTTCCTGTTAGGGCTGATCTCACATGTGAGTAAACAGTGGGTGCGTGGTGAGCTGCAGCAAAGGCTCTGCTGCCTGAACAGCCACCCATCCTCCTGTTTTCCAGTCCTGGATGCCTGTGAGAGTCTCCCTTTCACTTTCTTCCTGGCTGGCTCAATGCAGGAAATCAGACTGATTAAAAACTAAAGTGGGAAAAAAAATTAAGGAAAAAAAAAAAAAAAAAAGAAAGAAAAATGTGTTTCTTTAAAAGCAGCAGAAAAAAAAAAATTAAAGATCATTTTAATTAGGTTTGAAAAATCTGCGGCACAGTTGACAGGCGAGCTGACAGGGCTCCCTTTCACGGGATCGCCCAGCTCAGGGTTTTTCAGCTTGTGTGCAGAATATTTTGACATTCTTGCTTTCTTGGCTCCGTTTGTGGAGCCCAGTGGAACCTGCAGCCTAATTAAATGTAACAATTCCTGAAAATGAGGGTTGTTATTTTTTTTCCTATGGATAATAATAGAGGTTTTATTTTAAAAAGAGCTGATCTATTTACTCTAGGCTGCCTGTTTCCTGACCTGGCCTCAGCACCTGAGGGGACAGGAACAGAACGAATTAGACAGGAGCTTAGTCACTGGAAAAGATGAGGGTGTTAATGTGTGTGTGTGTGTGTGCACATGTGTCCTGCATGCTCTGCTGAAAGAGTTGAGAGGTGGAAGGTTAGGAGGCTCAGATTTTCCCTGCAGCTCACTTTTCCCCTGACTTTTGTGGTTGGGTGCTGGTTTTTAGGCGGTGCCAAACCCTGCGGGCTCTAGAGGGGCTGCACAATCCCTGCTCTGGCTCCTCCACCGCGGGTACCAGCCTGCAGGGCAGGGTGAGACCTGGGGCTGTGCAAGCCAGGGGCTGATGACAGCTTTTGTATAGGGAGCTGTGCTAAACAAGAAGGAAAACACAAGTCAGTATTGTCTAGGACTGGATGTGCCCAACTCTGCACCCTTGGTGCCCAGAGCTTTCCTTCCAGGGCTTTAACCACAGTGGTTCATTTTTACCATGGTGTTACTCCTGGCCCTTTGAGCACATCCCTGCATCCTTATGCCTGGTGAAGCATAGGCCAACTCCAGGAGAAAGACAAGTCACAGAAAGTTGCTCCTTGTGCCTCTCCCTGTGGGCTCCCAGGGCCGTTGTGCCTCAGGTCTGTCAGCTGCCATGGCTGCAGCTGGGCAGCACTGCTCCGGTGTCACTGCTCTTGGCTTCCTGTGGGCTGCCTGGCACTGAGAGCATCCAGAGTGGGAGCAGAGTCCCTCTTTCATCTCAGCGTGCAATCCCCCAGGCTGACAAGGAGGAGATGCTGACAGAGGCTGAGGAACACTCTTCCCATCCTGTACATGAGGGATGGCTTCCCTGTGTCCCTGGGCTCAGCACTGCTCATCAAACCACCTCAAAACTTCCCAGCTGATGTGCCCATTGCTCAGCCAAAAGAAAAGGGGAGGACACCAGCAGTCCAAACCACTCCCAGGCTTTTCCCCTCCCCACTTCCCTCTGCAGCTCCAGGGAAGTTCCCTCAGGCACAAGAAATCAAAGCTTTAGGGGCATTTGTGCCTGCCTGGCCAGGGCAGGACTGGCTCCTGGTGCCCATTGCCTTTCCCAGCCTGCAGCCTGATGGCAGCAATGAATCAGCAGCCAGTGGACTTGTCAAAGGCATTCCTCCACTTTAATCCTATTGACAGGACTACTGCCTGGAACAGGAACTGCGGGGTGAGCCATGTCAACAGCAGATTCTTATTACAGATAATATTGATGGGGCCTTTTCTTGAATAATGAAGGGAAGAGCCCTCTGCTTTGACGTTTGTCTCCAAAACCTAGAATTACTAAGAGTTTAACCATCGGAGGGGAGCTTAAGATAGTTGCATCTTAAAGGATCTGCTTTCTTGTCGCATTCAAGGCTGGGGGAAGGAGTTTAGCCCATAGAGTCCATGCTGACCTTTTCACTGCTCTTAATAAATGTTACAGTTAAATAAAGTCGGATGGATTTTTCTATCTACTGTAGGATGTTATCCACTTTCTGGAGGAAAAAAAAAAAAAGGCAAAAACCCCCAAATCCCTGTTTAATATCACTGTTACTCATTATCTTTGGTAGCTGCATGGAGAAAGGCAAGGAGGAAGGGCAGGGGCAGGACAATTCAGGCTGTATTACCAGGGTAATTCCTTCCACGGCACATGATTATGTGTATCTCTGAGAAAGGGTGAATTGGGGCTGTTAAAATCCATTGTGATCTTACTGCCAAAGCTCAAACCAAGATCAGCAGCTCTGGAAATATTTGAGAAAAGTTTTGTTTGTTTCTTTTTAAATTTACTTTCTGATTTTCCACTCTATAAAAAAGCAAAAAACCCTCTCTATCTGTTCTGGTCTCTATCACTGGTGCCCTACAGGAGTGGAGGCACCAGAGCTGCAGGGGAGAGGCTGTCTGGGAAGTCAAAAGAGGGCAGAAAGCATCAGCTGTTCCAGGAAATAACCTGTCCTTGCACATTTCCTCATGTTCAGGCTTCGATATTATGAATACAAGCACTGTGATGAGAGAAGGTAAGGAAGGAAGATGGGGCTGAATGGTGGGCATTCTTGGATTTTAGATACAACCAGGAGCTCAAAGGTGTCCCTCTGACGCCTTATACCAGGAACTTCTCCAAATGGGCTTTGGACCTCCAGCCTCCTGTTGGGACAAATGAGGCAGACAGCAGGCAAATTTGATTTTTGTCCACATTTCTACCTCCCAGATCCTAGAGCTGGCCCAGGACTGAACTGGCAGGTGGTTTAAGTTAGAGCAGCCACAGGGCTTCTCTAACTTAAGCCAGCTGGAATCTCTTCTGGGGCTGGTTCTACCAGCCAAGGTTTGCTGGATTATAGTAGGGCCCTGAAAGCCTCCAGCCCATCACTGCATGGCCTTCACAAGAGGACCAGGGAGCAGATGACACAAAAATGTCAGGGCAGTTCCCAGCTGGTGCTTAAGGACCAGCTTTAGTTCCTTCACACTGCTGCAGAAAATCGGTATCTGATCCAAAGAAGAGTGTTCTCATGGTATTTTTAGTCTGATTGTGAAGACCCTAGGAGTTTTGGATTGCCCTTAAGGTTCTGAATATTAGGCTTTCTGACTTGAACTGTTAAATATTTTCCATACATAAACAGCAGCCACAAAATTTCAGCCACAAAATTCAAAAATGGATGTCTTGTGTTTTAGATTTAAAAAAAAAAATTAAATGCCAGAACAAGACAGAGGAAAAGCAAAGCCTCCAAAGCAGTTCACTTACTCTGAGTGCATCTTCTTCCTCTGAAATGGGCTCTTGACACAGGGACGAAGTGGGCTCTCTTGGCACAGTTCTTAAAAGTGCAGAGACCCAGCAAGCACAGGCGGGACCATTCCTGAGGTTAACTGGTCCCCCAGCACCTGATGGGGTGCATGAGAAGGCAGCCCATGCTCTCAGGGTGCACCCTATACCTCTCAGCATTGTCTATGTCTGTATCAGTGTTTTAATCTCCTTGCATCTTCTGATTAACCCAGGAAAAAACAGGGCTTACATGGGCCCTTGTCCTCCTGGAACAACAGACCACCACAGAACCATCTCACTGAGCAAATTTGGAATCCCACATTGCACTGGAGTGCAATCTTCCTTCTCTTCCAGCCATGATTTATTCCTTTTTTCTTCCAGAAGGCCAAGGTGTAGGATAGAAACTTAGCCCTGCTCCTTAAAAAGGGGACATCTTATCTCCATGTTGTTGCCCAGGGAGCTGAAATCTGGCCAGTGCAAGCCAGTGGTGGTACCTATGGAATTAGCTGACTCTTCAACCCAAGGGCTCAGAAATCAGTTGGTCCTTCAGGTCATGAGGACCAACTTTTTACTCTTTTTTATCTCAAAAAAAAAAAAAAAAAGGTGATAAATACTGTTTTCTCCATGCTTTCTTTTTTCTAGAACCTGGATGTCCACAAACTGCTTGTTCCTTTTTCTTCTCTTTTAAAAATGAAATCTGAGATTTTTGCATAACATATTGAAGCAAGACGCTGAGGAGGGGGTGAAGAAAAACATCAAGTACTGTGGGACTAAAATTTCAAGAGCTGGCAACACTGATTATTTTTGTTTTTCTTTCTGTTTTCCAGAGGAAAAGAAAACCATCCTCCATTTTGCTGAGCGCCAGCAGTGTGAACAAAAATATAAGGTGCTTCAGGGCAGGAAGAAACTGTGAAGAAATACGTTTCCAAATTCCATTTGTGTTGGATTGTCTGAAAATTGTCTCAAGAGCTGCCTTCTGGAGACAGCTGCCCTGCTCTGAGAGAGGGCAGAGACATGTGTGGGGGTCTCAGGCTGGGACAGGACTCAGGTTGCAGTTGCCTCTGGTTGTGCTCAGGTCTCAGTAATGCCAGGTTCTCAGTGAGGACAAAGAGAGGTCAGGTGTGCCGTGGAAAGGCTCCATGAAACTCTTCCTCCCCACAGGAGCATCATCTTCTGCAACAGACATCCTGGCTGGCCAGAGCCAGTCCTGGCAGGCAGAAAGGTGGAAGAGGACAGGCTCCCTTCCTGCTGGTCACCTGGCGGTCATGGCCATGGTGTAGTGCCCCTGTGCTCAAGGAGGACACACAGAAGGACCTGAGTCTGTGCTGGAGGTGTTCATGAGGTACCCAGCCACTCCTCTGGTGCTTGCAGGGCTCCCAAGCCACCAGCAGCCGGAGGAATCCATGAGAGAAATCCATGATGGAAGCTCAGAAAAGTGGGATATTGCCCTTGAGATATCACATCCCCAGGGGTGATATCCCCTTGATATCACTGGAGATGTCCCTGGGGATAAGGATGATGGTGTGGATCTCTGCTCATGCAGCCACAGCAGGTATCTCCTGCAGGCTGTTTAACAGCACAAGTGGCTGTGGCTGCCTCGCCTTGGCTGTGCACGGTCTGCACAGGGGGCTGGTATTTATTAATGGCTGGCAGGAGCTGCTGGAATGAGCTTGGAGCTCCAGCTGCTGTTCCTGCCTGTCCTCCATCACTTGTGCTCACATCTTTCTCAGGCTCTCTCCTTTTGTGTTGAAATTTTCCATGCTTTGTCTTAGCCCAGCAACACATTTTTGCTGAAGGTATGGACTGTGCTCTTTGGAGTCCTCTTTGAAGGGCTCCTTGTTAATCTCTGCCTTGTGGCAAAGGTCCATCTTTCATGTCTCAGGAGACATCAGGCTGAAGAAAATCCTTAGAGGATGGATCCTCCTTTATTTACTTGTTTATTATTTGAAAAAGTTACTTAAAATCTTACATTTCAGTCAACTAGAACTTAAAAGGAAATCTCTTGTTCAGATCTTCCCCAGTGGAAAACTAAGCAGCTCTGGCAAAATTAAAGTTTTTCCATGGAACATTCAGATTTTGTGAAAACTACACTTTCTATTTAAAAAATATATTTTGGTCATTAGTTTTTTATCTGCTCTGCTTCTTCAGGATGATTCAAAAACATAAAGGCAAACATCTCCACTTCCTATGTCTAATGTATCAACATTTTTTTTTTCAATCATGACTTCAATTCCATCTCCTTAGCGAGGAGGCTAGAAAAATTATTCAGCTTAAGGAAAAGCATTTTATCAGTTATAAAGTTGTGGAAATTTTAAATGGGTATCTTAGTGCTACTATTGGATTTGCAGCTTGCCTTTCTTCCTATCTGGGTCGAGGATGCCAGGCTTAAAAACCTGGTCTTAACTTAGTTAAGGGTATCTCTGGTAGGAGGCTTTTGGTTTGTGGTGGGGGTTTTTGTTTGGTTTTTTTTTTTTTCTGTTTTTTTTTTTTTTTAAGGACAGCTGAAATAGAGAAAAATCTGTTTAGGACTGCAGGACTAAAAATTACCTCTGGGAACTGGGAGACCTGCATTCATGGTAATTCTGAAAAAGTGATTCCAGGGATGAATTTATCATTTACAGGAGGCTTATGGTTTTAATACATGTTTTTCCTTAGGATTTTCAAACTTAAAGATTGTTTTCCTTAGACAACCCTCCTTTTCTTAGAAATCTAGGATAACCAAATACTAAGCTTAACTAATTAAATCTTTAAAAGTTAGCAATTTCCAGTCCAAGGATTAATGATGTTACAGAGTTAAGACAAGCTCATTGTGCAGCTGTAGAATTTTCTCTATCTCCTTCTCTACCCTTTTGTGATGACGCAACTTCTTGAATGTTTAGAGATTGTCCCTACAAGTAGGTGTAAATGTGGTACTTTCAGACATGTACATGCATGTACAGAATCAGTGTAGACTGTGCACAGAGCACAGGACACAATTCCTTGCACACAAAACATGTTCAAAATGGCTAATTTGCAAAACACCCAGGATTCATCACTGTGGGTGACTTGATCTGAAACATTAGAATAGGTGATAAGAAGTCACGTTATGGAATCATTTATATATATTTCAAATGGCTCCCACTTAAAGCAAAAAAAGTCTTTATAATTAACACGACAGATAAGAGTAACTGTGCCACTTTAAATAAATGTGGATTTGATTTTGAAATAGAGTTTCAGATTCTGGGGATGTGTTAAAGACAGAAAAAAACCTGTATGCTCAGAGTTGAAAATTAAGATATACTAGAGACCATCTTTAAAAACTCAGCACAGAACTCCCCTGTTTCTGATGGCCTTCAGCACAGAGCTCCTAGGAAATGGGAAGGGGATTAATTTAATGAGAGCTGAAAAACAGAGGCCCTATAAGGGAAAGTTTGTGACTTCTTTTCCATGCCAATAGCCTTCCAAGGAGAAGACTTCCAAAAATCTAGTCGTGGTGGAAGTAACTCTTGAGGACTGCTGCATTTTTGCAGATTTTGAAATAAAACGTGGGTCCAGTTATGGGTTAGATGTTGGATAAAATGGACATTATATTGGTCATTGGATGGAGCCTTGGCAACCAGTTCAGTGAATAGTTATGCTTAGTTACTGGATGTGTGATCCTCGGTCCTGTGTTGGGCTAAGTTCCTATGGCTCCTTCAAATACACATGGGCAGGAGGTAGAGGAGCACAGCTGTGTGACAGAAAGACAGGAATATGTATTTCCCACCAGCATGCTGATCTGAAGAGCCCATGACCAAGATGAATTAAAAAATATTAATTTCTGCAGTACTGTCTTCTCATTTCTTAGCTGTTGCTCAGGCAAAGCTGTTATTAATTCAGGAGAACTCTGCCCGAGCAAAAACCCTCCGGAGTCCAAAATATTTTGCAAAGAGTAAATATGGGAATTATTCACCTACCACAGAACAGCATCAGCCCCTGGGTGGAATGCAGGAGCTGTTTAACAGAGCGCAGAAACATTTCCCCAAAGTTTTGGACAGGAGTCTAAGGTTTCTGAATGCCCAATTGAAGCTACAACTGAAAGAATCCAGCAGTACAGGCCCCCTCCCTCACCTTGGTCCCGGATGGAAGGGTGAGCACCACCCACCCGAGTACCACACCACTTCCTCTAGGACCCGAAGAGATTTTTCTGGAGCTCGCTCATCTGCCCCAGTCCTCCACATGAGATCTGGCAAATTAATCGCTCCAAGTGTCTGGGTAAGTACTGTAAAATGCTTCAATTTCAAAATAGAAATCATCTGCTTCATAAATGCCAAGGGCTTTCAACATGTCGTTTCTTGGTAAACAAAGAATTTCAGCACGACAATATCTTAGGATGTTATTGGCCATATTTGTTCCCTCGTGCGTATTGAGGCGAATGTGAACAAAGTTGCAGAGCTACCCCTGACATCCTCCTTCAGCTTGGGGGTTTCTCCCTGCTGCGCCGGAGATGAGGGGCTTGATCTGCACCCAGTCCCCAAAACTCCAATTTCTGTGATGGTAAAGGGCAGGTGAAAGTTCTGCTTGTGCTTGGTTCTGTTCTGCACAAAGTGTTGTATACTATGACTAGGAAAAAACCCAAACAAAACAAAACGTACTTCTTTTTTTTTTTTTTTTGGCGGATATTAGAACGCAATAAAAATATATGTGTGCTTCCCCCCTCGCCCCCCCAGCTAAATTGATTACATCTGGTGGCATGAAAAAAATAGCCAAAATGTCAGACTGAGTCACACAGCCCCCTTGGGTGGTTATATTTATTTCAGCATTGAAGCACTCATCAAAACAATTTATCCTTGGCTCTTCGTCTCTGCCTTCCTATCCTGTGCTTACAAACTCTTCTCTATTCCCTAACACTTGTACTTAGCCCTAAGTCCCCTCCTTCCTCCAGTCTTTTCTTTCTCCATCTTTTTCTTCTCTGGCCTTGATCTGTCCATCTCCTTCCTCTTTGCTGCATCCACTCCAGCAAAGTCCACTCCACTCCACTCCTGTAATTTGTAATTCTCCACTTGGGATAGCAGGGGAAGCTGGAGCACAGACACAAGGCTGGATGTTTTTAATGCTGTGTCACCTACTTAGTGCCTAGTTGCATGTTACTTGGAGTGAAGTGGTGTGGTAAAACGTGCTGTGGTTTCCATTACTGCTGTGACCAGTGGAATGGGTGGGGTGGGACCATGCCTGCTGGGATGGACACAATTCCATCTCCAGCCTTACCTGCTGTCCCCTGGCTGCCCTGATTTGCTGCAGTGGAGGAGGTGGATCTGCTGGCTCTCTTTTGATGGATTATTCTTTGGTCTTGATTCACCTGTGTCCCCTGCTGACATGGAGCAACACCAGAAGCATCTGTTTGGTGTGGAAAGTCTATGCTGCAGTGGGTGGGAAGAACTTCATTGCCAAGAACACCAAACCTCTCTTCCCAAAGCTCCTTCTGCCCAGATTGCAGAGAATGGCCATGTACATCTTGCTCTATAAATTCCATGTCAATCTGCTGTCAGATTCTGCCTGCTTTCATATCTTATGCCAACCACAGCTGCAGAAGACCTGGCACTCTAGGATCCTCATGGATGCAAGTGGGTGCAGAAATGCATTTCTCTGTATTAACTCTATAATGATGAAAGGGCCTGGTCTGGCAGGAACAGGGACTAAAGCTGTTATTTGCTTTTTTTCTTGGGTTGATGGAATGCCCTGCACAGAAAGATGCTATTCCTTTCTTTACTACTTCTACAGTGATAAATGATAGGTGAAGAGGATAGGGATACCCTCCTGGGGATACCCGTGGCTGGAAGAGGACTTGAGAAGCTCTTGGCACTGCTGTCCCTGAGCTTAATGCTCTCTGTTTCACCCATTGTGTCTCCAGCTCCCATCCTGGGCAGCAGGCTCCTGTTGTACAGTGCTACACATTTTTCTCCTGTGGTAAATCTGAGCCCCCTGGGATCTGGTATTGTGCTTTTTTTGTTTTTTCCCCCAGGTATTTTTGTCTGTGAACCACAGAAAACTGAATAGGAGGAAATGAAGTGCAGATTGAGAACATGGTTGAGTGCACTTGCTAAAATAAAACATTGGGGGGGAGGGAGGGATTCTTTTATAATAGAAAATGAAGTGTGTTTACTTTTTATTGATGAAGTATTTAATTGTACAGAGGGTTTGAGAGGTGTTCTTAGCAGCATCTCAGACTGTGCATGGACTAGAAATGCCAGTTGGTCTTTGGTACAAAAAACCAAGCTAGGTTAAATATTTTGTGAATGGGAAGGGTGAAGGGATGCCATGGGGTTTTTGGTGACATGCCACAGTTGTGCCAGGAGAGCCACGGAACTCCAGTGATAGTGATTCTCAAACAGGACAGGATGCTGAGATGACCCAAGACTTGTTGAGTGGATGTGTTTTGACAGCACGAGAGAATGTGCTGAACTCTGCACAGCGTGGCATTTTGTCCTGGAGCTGTGCCACAGAGCTTTAGAGCCTGCCTGCCCTCTCTTGTGCCTCTAGCTTATTTTCTTAAGCAAGCACAAGCAAGTGCAGGGTGTAGAGATAAGGCTGTGACCTTTTAGATTATTCTGCTACTCTATAAATAGTGGATGGGTCTAGTGAGGTGGCCAGAGTTTTTTTGTGAGGTTAAAATAATTTCATTAATTCAGGTGTCTAAAGGTAGCAACCTATAGTCACCTGGCATGATTTTTTGTGGGGGACAGACCACTAGAGTCCACGTCCCATCTCTGGAGCTGTCCTGTTCTCCCTGTGTTTCTGAATCTCTGTCTAAAAGTTTGTAAAAACTTGTATGATTCAGTGAAGAATCATGAGGCTTCAGAAGCAGAGGAGACCAAGAAGCTTGGAGTCTCCATGACAGGCCTGTGCACCTTTACAAGAAGCGTGGGTGCAATCAAGAGGTGTACTCATAATTAATTAAATGGGGTGGCTTTTGTTTAGTCTTAGTTATGCAAAGTGTCCAGTGGAGCTCTTAAGCACACACCAAGGTCAGTGAGAGCTAATCACCTTTACAAATCTTGCTTGGGTCAGATCCTAAGTGTATAGAAACTGGACACACTGGTTTCTTTTCAGAGCCACCATTCTCTTTAGCCATGAGAGCTGATGGCCACACAACGCTGCCTCTGCTTCCAGGTGAGATGGGAGCTGGGGATCTCCTAGAAAACCTCTTCCACCTGTCCCTAAGGCCATGAAGAGAGCATGTAGGGTTGATCCAGGCTTTTTTGTCTTGCCTATCTTGCTTATTTACATCAAGTTGCTAATTCCCGAATTCCTGTCTTGACAACACCTTACCAAGGGAAAACATCCAGTTATGCAGCCTCCAAATGGCACAGGGACCAGCCCAGCAGAGGAGATCTCAGCTGCAAGGGAATTGCAACTTCCTTAGCCTTCCTTGGGGATAAAAGCCTCTCATCATCTTGTGAGCTGCCACAAGAAGAGCTGAATCCTGCCACATGGGAGTGGGCAGTCCCGGTGCTGACCAGCATGACAGTGGAAAGTGGAAGGGGAATTCAGGCAGAGAAAAAATTCTACAGGGGGGAATGGATGCAAGAAATTCCTAGGAATGTTACAGAAATCAGCATTCCCCCTTTCTGCTCCTTCCAAACCAACCCACCTAAAAAATGCCGTTTTGTGGGCTATTTTGGAAAGGAGTCCATGCCTGGGGAATTTTTGGCTGATGCTTATGGCTTTTAGAAATTTCTGGGAGATCAGACGAATAGAAACAGGAACCAGATGGGACTTCTAGCTGCTGGAAAGAAAGGGAAAAAAATGGAGGGTGGGAAGGAATCTTTTCCTTATTAAAGATGTGAAAAGCACTTGTTCACTTTTGGGGAGTTTCCCCATCACCCTGGATTTCTTATTTTAAAGTCATTTACTCCAGTTCCATTATATTCTCTTAGGACATTTATCTCTGTTCTTGTTATTGCTAGGAATTTTTCTTTCTTTTGCAACAGAACCCAGTTTATTTTTAGGAGAATTTAAGCCTTTGCTTTAATAGATAAAAAGAGAGTCAGTGGTTGGTTTTGTTCTTGCAGCAGCCTCAACATCCCTTGGCCATTTACTTACTGAGTTTATCTTTGAGGCTGCTTAACATGGAAAAAGGCAGTGGTAGTGGAGTGTAGAGAGAAAGTGGAGGTGAAGAAGGTGGACACAGCAAAACTGAGCATGTGTGGGTCCTGTTTGGGGTAAAAGGCCATGAAAGGGAGAGTTGCACCATACTGGAACATATCATAAACCCATATGTGGACCTTAAAAGCATGGGGCCTGCGGCAGCCCAACTTTTCAGGCATCCTGTTGCATTTGTGGTGTCCTGGCTGTTGGATTTTGGGGTTGTAAATCCAAAAAACAGGCCTGGTCGAGTTCCAGGTTCCATTTTATCAGACCTTGGCTCTGCAGCTGGTTCAATTTTGAAAAACATCCCAGAGATGGAATAGGGTCCAAGGAGCATTTTCCAGCTCCTTGGTCCAAGCTGGACTCTGGCTGGGAGTCGTGGTCCAGCCATGATCTGACGTCGTGCTGGGCCTGGGCTCAGTTTTGCTTCATCCTTGCAGCCTTTGGTCTCCAGGCTGGTGGGCACTGGGGGAATGGGACAGTGCCCTGCTCTGCTCAGGGGAGCCATGAATCTTGGTGCCCAGCTGGCAGGCAGGAAGCAAAGCAGAGACCACCTCATAGACAGAGGTGGATAAGACCTACTTGTGGAGCTTGTCACTAATCTTCTTTTAAGGGTCTGATTTTAAAGAATTCTTTTAAGTTAATTAGGGAGGATTTTTACCTTCCAGTTTTCCAGTTATTTACTGCTTCCTGGGGGAAAAAAAAAAAAAAAAAACAACAACCCAACACTTTCCACAAATTACTATCTTGTTTTATAGTCTTTCTTTTCTCAAAAAATCACTTTATACTATTTCTCATGCCCTCTGAACTGCAGCCTTTCCCAAGACAGGGTCATTAGCACAAGGCAATGACCCTTGATAAAACTTCACCCATGGCTTTTAAGTCAATATGAGGGGAAATCCGTCCCTAGGACTTCATGCTGTATAAATTGTATTTCTAAGGAATTGATTGGAAGCTCCACAAACAGCGTTAGGACTACACAGTGTGCTATGATACTTATTAGTGGTGATGCACAAAGTCAACTGTAGATATTTTAAGACACAATAGTTGATCATTTATTTGTGTTTCCAAGTGTGTGTACTTTTGAACACATGGCTTTGGTTCCAGGGTTCGTCACAGATGGACGTAACTGAGCCAGCTGCTTGAAGCCTCTATTATGGTGACCAATTGATTACACTGGTTTAAATGGGAAAAAATGCACCAAAATGTAAGGCTTTAGGTTTGAGTGTCCAATTTGAGTTCTGACGTTTGTGGCTTTCTTTTTTCCTTCAGCTCACGCTGGTCCAGCAGGATGTCCCATATTAGAATGCTGCTCAGTTGTTGTTTTTTGTGGTTCCAGTGAGCTGTTTTTTCACAAATGTCTGGAAGGAAAGAGACATAGGGGACTTGGTTCACAGAGTCTGTACAAAAGCTTTTATTTTTCTTTTTTCCCTCTTTTCTTTTTGTTTCTCATGGATCTGATATGCTAGTGTTCTCAGGAGTGACATGGTGGAATTTTTAAAGCAAAGTGCTTATCACATGACTCAGGTGTCTGCTGTCACAGTCAAAGCAGTATCATCCCAGGAATTTTGTTTGAATTTAGCTTCCAGCTCAAACAAAAGTCATCTGAGTAGGCAAGCTTTTACTGGTTTCACTTTGGCTTCCCACGTCGGTTTAATTTGGCCCATGTTTGCTCAAAATATCTCCAGCTGTCTAGAAACTTGTTCCTAGCTTGCTGGAACATTCACAACCCTTTTGGCCAGTGTGACCTTAGCTATAAAGGCTGGCTGTGGTTTATTTCAGATGGTTTTTACCAGCTTTATTATATATAAGGCAGCTCACATAATTGAAAGGGACACATGTGTCAGCTGCTGTCTCTGCAGTCGCAGGTTATAAGTTACTGCTGTCTACAATGCTCAGGCATGAGATCTGCCAGAGAACACCACCTGATTTTGTTCCATGGGAGCTTTGCTAATATTTTCTTTTATATTATGACTCATTTTGCTTCTCCGTTGGACAGTTTCTCTGTGTTTCACACTGAGGACCCAAGTGTCAGAAGATTAAAGGACTGTCTTTTTGCCCAACTAATATGAATTGGATGTTAAACTGTGCACTTCTCAGAAAATGAAATGCCTTCTAAAGAAGTAAGTGGCTGGAAGGAGGCAGTGGAAATCCATAAGATTTGCATGACTAATTAGCTTATCCATTAGTTATTATCCTGTGTTTACTTGTAATGAGAATCTTCAAAGATTATTCTATATTGGACATGCAGATAAGTTTTTGCTTATGTAATTTTTTCCATATTGAGATCCTACTGTGCTGTGAGCTCTACCTTAAAACACATCATTCTCTCTTAGCTCAGCTGTGCATCCTCTAGAGGGTGTTGATCCTGTATCCATCAGTGGTGGATGGACTGAGTGCCCACGCAGCCCAGGCTGTATGAGACATTTTTGCTTTGCCCCAAAATTCGGTCTGAATTTCTGAATTTCTTGGCAACCAGAGCCTCATTTTATGAGATGTAAATATTTCTGGATATCAAGTTCTGATTTTTAGTTAGTATACCTTGAGTTATTCTGCTTCTCAGTTATTAAACAAGGGCTTCTTTTGTGAAAGTCATTAATATTGGGGGAAATTATCTCTGTGTGTCTTCTGGGTGTTTGGTATGATTTTGTAAGGGAAGTGTGACTTCTGTAGTTGTTATTTTCAGATCTTCCTTACTTACAAAGGTTGAGAGGATATGAATTATCTTCTTTTTAAAAATTAGCATTCACTTTTAACTAGCTTTACAAGTTTCTGTATGTCCTGCAACTATTTAAATTTATTCATTTAGGGTGGGAAGTGGGAATGTCCATATGCCCAGGCAGCATGTTACCTTTGGATTTTGAAATACTGGGCCTTAAAAGTACAATTCTGAGGATTTTGTTTTGTTTTGAAGACCCTGCTATGTCATGCTCTTAGAAACGTTATTAGAATTGAAAAAGAGGATAGGTGCAATAAAACTGACTTTTGACAGATTTTTCCCAAAAAGCTGGATTTGGTGCTGTTCTCTTCCTGCAAGATTCAGCCATTTCCTGTTTTCTGGCATTTACAAATTTCCCCCGGACATATAAAATTTTTCATTTACCACAAAAAGTCACAAAACTAAATATCAAAAATGGGGAAAAAAAATATGAAGAAGTCTTTTGAATCTGATGAGAATTTCAACTCTACAAGGAAGCAAATAAAATTTTTATTTTTGACCTAACTTGTCACCTTAGAAAGGTGCCTTAGAAAAACTTATGCCTGGGCCTGATATTATTGTGGAAGCTGATTTTGCCAGTTCAGTGATATTTTTCCTTTGCCAACAACCTGCAGGGATGTGCTGGATGCATTTTGTGTTGGAATCAAAGTTCCTGATATGTTTGGGACTTTTATCATCACCTATTTCAGACTGGATGAAAGGTGGGAACTGCTGGCCTCTCCAGGCACTTGTCCATCATTTCCGAAAGTTTGCCAAAGAGCTTATAGATAATATTATCTCTGTGCTGCCTGGAGCCTGTTCAGGGTGCTTGCTGTCTGGATGGTGAAAGCAGTGACATTATTTCCTTTGAAAAACACCTTAATTTCCATGGTGCTCTTCGTGTCTTGGTTCTCGCAGGTTCCCTGAGCCGGAGTTTTACCGGGACGTTCCCCATTCCGCGGGCGCATCCCCAGAGCGGAGATGGAGAGAAGGACTTCTCAAGATGCCCACAGGTCCAGCTGTGCTGCGGGAAAGTGGCTGAGTGAAGCCCACCCATCGCTCATGTCCGGGTGCCCGAGCATGCCCGGGAGGAGCCCGGGGCCGGTGGTTTAAGTGCTTTTCTGAACGGGGGCCAAGGTCCGAGCGGAGCCTCCGCTCCCGCCGGCTCCCGCTTTGGCGCCGCAGCGCGGAGTCAGCCCCGGGCTCGCTGCGGAGGACGTTACGAAATCCTGGCCCTGACAGAGAGCAGATGCATTATTGGGAAGCCCTCGGGTCATGAGAGGGCTAATAGTCACATTCCTGGCTGGGATGGCGAAAGATTTACGCCGGGCGTTCGCTCGCCTCGCCCTGCACCAGGCCAGCTCCCTACTTCACCGTCCCCCTCGGCTTTAATTGTTGTGTTAATGGCCCTTTTATTTGAAGCAGATCCCCTGGCTTACAGAGGAGAATGACATTATGTCGTATTTTAGATGTATTTACATTCTCCTTGCCACAGGGATAACAGTTCTAATTATTTTCTATAGCTGACAGCACCAGCGTCTCTGGTATTAGGGACCCCTTAGACCTGATTACATGGTCTGGTTTTCCTCAAATCACCCACAAATGACAGTGTGGAGCAGGTTTATTATCAATTGACGTACCTTTGCTTAGCGCAACTCGCTCCCGAAACAAATGTCCTGAAAAGATAATCCGTGTTTAGAGCGTGCGCCTTCACTTGCGTGCAGGCAGATGGGCTTAGGAGGTCAAACCGGTGGCCCGACCTCTCCTGGCTGTGCCACACACCCCGGGCACGGCAGGCAGCTCGGGGTCGGTGCATTTCCCCTGCGATCCGTGCCCAAAGGCTGTGCAAAAGGGCGCTGGCAGCTTTGCAGCTGCTGCAGACGCTGAACAGCAGCGTGGGAGGGGATGGCGGTGCAGGGCAGAGAGGGGAGAAGCACGGGGTGTTGGATTATTTTGGCAGTGAGATGTGGAGAGGTACCAGGGTCTGGTCCAGGCGGGGTTGTGCCTGTGTGGAAGCTGATTTTCGGGAAGAACAGCAGCCAGACAGCAGCAGAGAGAGCTGTGCAGCAGGCGTGCTGGGCAGGGAGGCAGAGGAGGCACTGGCAGGTGAGCCGGGCTGCTGGACAGAGGCTGGGAACTGCATGGAGAAAAGAGCTGCAATGGAAAATGAGACAGGAGAAACCTGAGAGCTCGGTGAGAGGAGCTGGGATGAAGACCACTGCAGAGCTGGAGACAAGTGCAGTGGAGACCTGGGGCAAAGGGTGGTGCCCAGGAGTTGGGAGCACCTAGTAGGGACAGCAACTGAGATAAGAAGAGTGAGAGACACAGTTATTAGAACAAAATTATTTGATTTATCCTGAGTCATTTATTCACCAAATTTTCCCCTTGAGATCTTGGACAGACTGAAGTGGTTTCAAATGTTGTCATTATTTAGAACAATTCAACAAAATGTTTGCTGCTTTGAAAAAAAAAAAAAAAAAATAAAAAAAAAAGGAGGGGGGAGGGATTGAGAAAAGAAAGAAAGGAAAAATAAAAAGCCTGGATGGTCTGGTTTGCCACATTTGAATTTTATTGCCAAATTGGGATGGGTCAAAAAAAAATCACTCTTTCTGTTTTCTGAGTGGGAATTTCACTTACAAAGCTGCTCTGATGTGGATGCTTACCCAAGCTCAGATGCAGTCTTCATGCGTATTCTAACATGAAATGACAAAAAGCAAGTATTTGTGCTAGTGGAACCCTGTCGAAAAAATTTTTCTGCACCAGAACATCTCAACATGGAAACAACTTCATTACAAAATTTAGACACGTCTTCATGGAGACTTTTCTCCTTGCAGCTCTAGAGATTATATTTGGAGCTGCTGGGCACATAGGGCATTTTAAAAGCAAATAGAAAGGCAAAGACACTGCCCCAAGGGAGTTCAAATTTAAGCCAGACCAAAGCAGAGTGAAAATGCTGCATTGTATTAAAAACCAGAAGGTGGACACTTTTATTTGGAAAGTCAAGGATTCCACTAAGTAATTTAGTTTTTCTTGTGTTCATGCATGTTTTCTGCAGTAACTTTTAGCCTTGGCTTTAAAGAAATATGTTTCACTCCTTCCCTCAGTAACACTGGAGCTTATGTGCAAGGTTCAGTGAAAGATGGCAGGAGGCTAGAGGTCTCAAAAATCCTTTGTCCCTGTTTTGTGAAAATAATACACTAGGAGGAGAAGAGACAACCAAGCCATTTTTTCAACCAAAAGAAAAGCTTTTGCACATGCAGAAGCAATATAATTAGAATAAAAAGATATGAGAAAGAGGAGAAGAAGGGTGAGGTGTTGTCTGGCAGCCATTGTGGCTGCAGGCATTGGAGATGTTTCCATTCCCACTCCTACATGAGATTTGCACCCTTTAAGACACGGGATAATTCAGCCCTGGGAACACAGAGTTCCGGAAAACGGAGTCCATATTTCCACCTCCCTTGAAGTTACCTGTTTGTTTTGAATTTGCTTGTATGGCTGGATGGGTGGCAGTCTGGAGGTGGCTCAGAGCCGCGAATGAGCACATCATCTCCTGCCTCTCTTGGAGAACATTTTGGGGCTGGAGGTGCTCATGAGCCATCATCCAACTGGCCAGAGTGAAAACAGGAGCCAGAGAGAGGGTGGGTTAAAATTTTCTTACTGCTGTTTTTATGTTGGGCTGAGTAATAGAACTGAGAACCTGTCTGCTGGTTTGGTCAATGTGATCAATCTGTTGGTCTTGGTATGGGAGGAGGAAAACAGAGACAAAAAAACTTCTGTCTGGTTCTGTCATTTTTGCAGTTGCACTTGAGAATATTCAAGTATGTGTGTCCTGTGCAGATTTGCTGCCCTGTGAATGTCTCAGCTGTAATGAGGTGAATGTTACTGGAAAGCAAATGTTTAATTAGCTCTGCTGTTTCAATACTTTCCTAAAGTGCATTTCAAATGATACGCTTCATTGTGAAATCAGTCATCAATGCTGTGTTTGATGGTTACAGAAATTGTGTGGTTTTCTTTATCTTTTTTCCTGAGGAGCCCCTGATCAGATGACTTAATTTTCAGAACACAGCACAAAAGAATAAATTGCAAGTACTCTGTGAATTATTAAAGGAGAATATTATGAATAACTTCAAAGAGGAAATGCATGCTAGAATTTTTTGTCATGTTGGCTAATTGTCCAGTAGCTGATGGGAAAAAGTAAGGACAAATCGATTAGTTCTGACTGTTTATTAAAAGGTTTTTGCTGATAACTTTTGGGTAGTTGCACTTGGCAAACTAAATGTTTGTGTGAATATCATTCCAGAGACTTGGGAGTTTGGTTTATTTTCTGAAATAAAATTATTGGATCATAGCACTGATTGATAGAAAAGTGATATAATATGATTCTGTAGGGCTTTTCTCTGAGTGAGTCACCAACTGTGCTGATACAGAGCTCCTCTGAAGGGGTCAATATATAGCACAACAGACAGATAAGAAAGGCCATAGTTTTGCCAGCAGCACTGCAAGACTTTGGACATGCACACCAAAACATGCAGGAGGGAAATTCTGGAGAAGTTTAGGATTCATAAATCACTTGTGGCAGAGCCCAGGAATGGGAGCACCAGCAGGAGCTGTGCTGGGGACAGACCCAGTCAGGAATCTCCTCCTACACTGTTGACACCATAGTTATCTCCACCCCAGTGGGGTCCTGGCTGGTGGAGCCTCACGAGTCACACTTGTGCATGGAGCTCACTTTATCTTCATCCAGAGGAGAGGTGGAGGCTGAGTCAGCCCTGCTGGGATTTGCACCAGTGGTTCCAGGAAGTCTGGGTATTTCAAACCTTAGGCTTAGACCTCTAATCATCCCCTTATCTAAACTGCCTAACATCTGAGTCTGCAAAATTGGGTTGGAAATCTCACACAAACACGCTTTCCCCAGCGGCATTTCTGCGTTTGTTTGCCAGTGGAGCCCGGGACTACAGAAGGACACAGGAGATTCAGCTTTGAAACCAGGGGTTTAATCAAAGTGTTGTGTGAAGACCTGGTTCTTCCTTGATTGATGGCTTGCTTACTGCTTGCTGACAGCTGGAAAGGTTCACCCTTTGGGGCAGAAGGACAGAGTTAGCACTCAGGCAAGCATTGACCCTCTTGGGCCAAAAGTTTAGAGGAACCTGGTTATTTTCCACTAATTTCTGCAGGTGATGGAAGGAAAGTGTTTATTGGTGTCTCATCACTTATAAAGAAATGGTCTCATCCTGAAAGTCCTACTGCTTAATAGGTGCAGAAATTGTTTAAATTATCCAAGGTGTTTTTTTCAATGCAAGAATTCATAGACAAATGGTGTGACATCCTGTATCAGGCCAGCATCTTTCAGTCCCACCCCAAGTGACTTCTTCAAACTCACTTGGCCATAAAGCCTCAAGAGCTCAGACATATGAAATCCTTATAGGCTTTGTGAGAAAAGCTGCTGGACTGGGGATGCCAGACTAAATTAGCACCCCTATTAGGAAACAGTTGCAGTGTTAATTCACTCCTTATCATACAGCAGAGGATCCTAAGCAGAGAATGGGTCAAGGGGGAGGCAAAGGGCTCTCTGGTGTCCCCCAGCTGTGGAAAAGCTCCAGTCAAAAACACTCTCACTTTATCAACCATCTTGTTGTGCAGTGGCACCTTAAAGAACAAACAAACTGGCTTTGTTTTTTTCCCTGGCCACCATCTCTCAGAGCTGCTGGCTTATGTAGCACTTTCCTTGATAGTGACATTGTGGAAGTTCTTTATTTTCACCTTAGTCCTGTCACTGGAGGGAAAGGAGCACTCTGTGGCTCAATGCTACATCAAATGGGGTGATACAACAGAAAGGAAATTTTCCAGTTTTATCCCCTAAAGAAAAAGCACTGGTGTAAACAATTCCTCACGAATCAGTGCTTTGATATGTTTGGTTTTTGTTGGGTTTTTTTTTTTTTTTTCAGACTATGAGCTGATGCATGCTACATTTCTTATTTTAACCCATATTTGCAATTCTCTAGAGAAACTGACTGCTGTTTGCTGCCCATCTATAATAGTTAAGCCAGATTCCTCTGTTCTGATTTATCAGATAGGGTGACTGATGATGTTTGTAAATGTAAATTTTAAGTTTCCTAAAATTCTAGTGTGTAAAGCTTCAAAACAGTCATTTTCTATAAACACTGTTGCTTGAAAAAGTCCTGCCACTTGAATATCTGGTGAAGATGAATACACATTGCATGCAGTGTTGGCAAAGAGGCACCCATCTATAAACATAGAGTTACTATTCATGGAGATTTCTTTTATCATCTTTCCAGTTGTACAAACAAACCAGCACCACCACCCCCGGCAATATTGCATTGTAAATTACCTTCCTTTTAAAAGCCCTCTTCCCTTAGTGCTTTTGACTCAGGAGATGGGAGACAGCCCTGGGCTTGTTGTCTTCAGATCAAATACAAGCTGCAGACTCTGGGTATTCACCTGAATTATATGAACCTCTGTGATGCAGCTATTTACTTGTTGTGATACATTTCCTTTTCTTGATTAACTAAGCCCTGAAAAGACACATCTGTTTCAGCATTGCCCCCTCAAGGCAGTCCATCCACCCTCTGTTCTGTAGCATCTTTTTCTCTCACCTTTTCCTTGCCTTAGCCTCTGTAGTTTGCCACATTGATGATTTGAGTTGAACTCCTGGGGCAGGGGCTGTGCTGTGGTGGCTGCCTATGGAAAGCCATTCATCCTGTCATGGATATGAGAATCATTTAGGGATATGCAAGAGCTGCAGCCCATTTTGGGGCTGAAGGCTGAAAGCTTGAGCTTGGGGCTGTTTCTAATTAGTTACACAGCACCCATCTATTGCTCCCTACAATACTCACAGGTCTGGTTACCCTCAGTTTCTTATTAACTTTACTGATGCTCAGCATCCTCAGTACCAGGCAGGTCTGGTCCCCAATAATATACTAACCTACCACGACTCTTTAGTATTTTTAATATATGCACTGAATGCTACTTTTATTAGAAACTGAACAGGACTGTGATTTACAATTAAAATAAATGCAAGATAATTTATTAGAATACACTATTGGAGTCACAGCCTCCACGGGGCATCTTTCTCTGTTATACTATCCACGTCCTGGAAGAGTTTATTACAAGGTTTACTATGTGGCATCCAAAAATCCTCTACAAAAATCTTTTGATTTGCACCTAGGAAAAACTTTGAAGAGAAAGGAAAGCTGGAGCCCTAGTTCTTTGTAGGAGCACCGGTGTTTCCCTGGAGCTGGAACCTCTGTTCAGCCCTGACCATGGTCTGTGCCCCGCAGTCCTCCCTGCAGCAGGCACCGTGAGGAGCTTCCCCAGGTGGTGGTGGCCGTCTGTCGCTGTATTCTGCTCTCAGGCCTCTCCTGCCCTTTGAAGATTCCCCATTGTTTGGGCTATTAACATACTTTCGGGGTGGATGTTTATCTTTTTTGAAACTTTACAGCAGGCGCATTGTTAAAGCAAAGCCCGAGCAGGTCTTTGCAAGAAAGAGCCGCAGTCCTTTGGTAAGCTCAGCACAACTCCGAGGAGCTCTTCCCTTTATTTGATCAGCTCCTAAAACCTAACAGTTCTGTGAGTAAACATTTATAGATCAAATCAAAAGCTCGCAAAAGGAAGCACTCTCGATAGATTAGAAGCTAAACTGATCTAAATTAGAACAGATGCAGAGATAACCTTGCCTGGCTAAAAAGCATATACTATCGGTTGCACACAGATAATTAAATGAATGAGCCCTTTTCTATTGAACAACTGATGTGCAATTGATAAACTTAATTAATAATTAACTTTTTAATTAAATATCAATTTAAAACAAGTGTGGTAATGTGCCAGTCGCATTTAATATTACTGCCTTTTCTTCATTACAGAAGTGCCATTAGGGTTATAGGTATGTGCTTAAGATGCCTCCATGCACTGCAGAGGGAATAAATGCGTCCGCTGGGCACTCGCCAGTGAAGAGATGGTGATAAACAGCAGCAGCTGGAGACAAAGCCAGCAAGCAGCTTCAGAGTCAGGAGGAACCACAGATAAATGGCACATCCCGGGTGCAGCTTCCTCAGCAGCAGCAGGACTTGGGTTTGTGCCCTTGTTGTGTATGAACTGAGGTGGCAACAGGTACAAGAGAGGTGAGCCCTCCTGGTATCTGCTCTCTGGGAAGAAGGTTCTTCCCATCTTTATGAATGAAGGGGCTGGATGAAGTCAACACTTAACGTCTAAACCCTGGCCCGTGTTTAGGGGAGAGAGATCCATCAGTTATTGCCTTGTTTCAGCAAAACAACCCTGCATAAGTGAGGGAAAGCTGCGATCTTTTTGCATGTGTCTTCTCACATGATGCCTTAGTGCAATTCCTATTAGTGCTAATGGGGTAATTGGCTCCCCTCAATGTGAACTCCCTATAATGCATCCACATAACTTGATTTGAGAGTGTAAATCCTATTAGCCTGAATGGCGATCTTTTCTGCCTCTAATTTACCCATTTGATCCTGCGAGCACTAACAGCCGATCTCGTCTCCCTTTGAAAGCGATAAGTAGGCATCTGACTTCCGCTAAATGGTGTTTGCAAACATTCCCGGTGCTATCACACCTCGAGACGCTGCCCTGCTCCGAGGCCCCCCTTGAGCCTGCCTTTCCAAACATCTGCGCGCAAGGGATGCTCTGCCGGGCCGCCGGGAGCGCCTGCTTTTCGTCTGGCTCCGCGGGGCTCGGGCAGCTCCCGGCCACGTGCGGCGGCATCGGGGCTCCCCGGGGCTCCCCGGGGCTGCCCGGGGCTCTGGAGCCTTCTGCGAGGGAGCTGTGTGCCATCAGATGCTGCGCTGCTGGAGGCTTGGTCCCCCGGCTGCTGCTCCCGTGGGATGCTGGACATTCGGAGATTGCAGTAAACACGCCGCATGGAATGAGAAGGACAAGGGAGGTGATGGCTTCTTTGCCGCAGATTTCCCCCTTACCATCCACTGAGTCCACGCCTCGTCCTGACTGTGCTCCTTTATTTTTTCCCCTCTGTTTAAAACTTACATAGGGAGCTCAGCTGTGATTTATGTACCTAAATACAACAAAGTGTATTCAAAGCACACAGCTCCTCTGCAACCTTGGCATTTGGTTCCTTCCACCTACCTAGTAAACACCCATAAGGAGCAAAGGAATACTCAGAAGGCAGGAAATTGGGTTTGCAATCTTGTGGGGGGGGGGGGGGGGGGAAAGGTGAAAGGCTGCAAGAAACATTTCCCACCAACTCTGTGTCTGCTAGCAACAAGGAGAAATATTTGAGCACCTCACTGAGGATGTAAGAAAATCTTTTCATGGTGGAGGATCTGAGTGAAGATCAAGGGTTGCTTTTATTTGGTTGTTAATGTCTTGATTTGTTTCCAACCAAAATAAGTAGGGTAGAGGATAAACCAGTGGGCTCTTGATTGTCCTTCTGCAGCGTGGGGCTTGAAGCCAACTGGCAGTGACTCCTCAGAAGGTACCAGCGTGGACGCGGCACCAGACACCTATCCGGGCGGAGTACCCCGCCGATGAAAGGATGATTTCTTTTCCTGCTCTGCCTCATAAGAGGATATTCTCGCTTCTCCACATGTGAAGGGAAGATGGGTCCCTCCCGCGGGGAATGTTACTGCTGGCCACCACTTCCTCTCTGAAAACCCCATTTGAAAAGGAGGAAATAGTTGGTGGAGGAAGTTCCTGAAAAGGAATCTTTCAAATTCTTATTTTTGTCAGGTTTTTTTACAGGGGACACCCAATACAATGGAAATAATTGGTAGGGCTGTCTCGAGTGATGGAAAAATTGCAGAAAACTGCAAAGAGTGTGACAGCAAGAAAACCGGCTTATTCTCCATTTATTGTACAATATTTATCATCAACCCGTTTTGTATATTTTGCTTTCTTTTGTGTAATCTTATCATCACTGGGGTTGAAAACGATGTAATTTTTGCTCCTTTGAGTAGTTGCCAAAAAAGCACTTACGTCGGAGTATTAGTGTATCATTTGGCTAGCACATCACATAATGGTTTTTTTACAGCAAGTATTTAGCCGTGTTTTCATCCTGTGGGAAAGAATGATGGGTCTGTTTTGTGAAAATAAGAGCTTGTGGCAATGTGGACATGCAAGAGATAGAAACATAATGCAACAAATTAGTTTCAACACAGAGAAATGAAGTAGTCCAGGCTCCATATACATTCAACAGTGCTGGTTTCTTTCTCTCTCTTTTGTCTCTCCTTTTTGCTCTTATTCTGAAATGTATTGTTGGCTTTTATAGGAGAACTTTGCAAGCAGAAACTATTTTAATTCAATGAGCTGCCTACTTGATTTGGGCATAAAAATGATGTATACTTGCTCACATATGTATGTTTATGCAATCAATGTACATATATAGGTAAAAATAGTAATTATGAGCACGTGAGAGAGAGAGTAGTTGTTGGTTCCAAGTAAGTATGACAGAATCAATTTTTTATTTTTTTTTTTAACTCAGTGAAAGCTCATAGAGTTATTGCAAGAACCAAATTGGCTTTATTATAGCCTGGACATACACTTTAGGTTTTGGCAACAGAAACAGTATCGTGAAGCAAAATAAGTCTGATCATTCTTATGTCATCTCAGAAAATGAAAACCTGGAGCAAAAAGTAATTTGCCTTTACATGTTTTAGGAATAATTAAGCAGTTAATCATTGCAGTTTGAGGTGATCCCATCATATCCCTCCCAAACAGTGTTTAAGTGAATCTCTATTATAATCTGAAACCAAACACTAACTTGCAAATCATTCATGTTGTGATCCCCATCTTTCCAATCTATGTGTTTTACAACCTGCCTTAAATAATATTCAATCTCACCTCTGTCAGAAAAATGTTAGAATTGCTGTTTTAAAGTTCTTCCTTTCTTAGACTTTAATTATTAAAATACCCCAGTAAGTTGTGACCAAGATTTCTATTTCTTTGCATGAAAAATTCACCAGAATATCTCCCAGCGTTTGCCATGTAATGGTATAATCTGTTTGATGTCCACCTTCATTTTTTCCAGCAGGCACTTACCCATTTGTGCAGTTACATGCACATTTGTATTTTGTCATGTCTGAATTCAGACTGAGAGTCTGGAGATGCCAAGTACGTGCCTAACTTATGCAAAAAGGACTGGAGTTGAGCATATGGCTGCGTGGCTCATAGGAGAAAAAAAAAACCAAAACCATTTAGCAAATTTATTAGGGCTTTATAGTTA
Organism: Onychostruthus taczanowskii; assembly: GCF_017590055.1. NCBI lineage: Eukaryota > Metazoa > Chordata > Aves > Passeriformes > Passeridae > Onychostruthus > Onychostruthus taczanowskii. Next base: position 11,545,785 of record NW_024506993.1, read on the forward strand.
GTTATCATCACTAGTTGTACTAAAATACAACCAAAAAGATTCCATAGCAGAGACTTCATGATGGAATAGACCTTTTGGGTGTCTTCCTGTTGCTAATTTACAGCCTTCCATAACTTCCAAAAACATCTATGAATTGTTCTTTGAAAGCCTTTCATCCTGAAGGGCACTGGGAAACCACAGAGCTCTTTGGTGTTGGCTGAGTCAGGGTGCTCAGAACCTGCCCTTTGGTGCCCGGGTCTTCCCTTTGAGTTAAGGGCTTTTATTGTAACAAAAACACGCTTGAGAAGGGGCTCTCCAGACTGCCTTAGTACTTCGGGATTATTCTCCTCTGAAAAACTGGAAAGCCCCTGCTGCACTACCATAAATGAGTCATTAGAAAAATGAGATGGGAGAGAGGGGGGACGAGGACTCTTCTGCAATCCCAGCTCACGCACCCGTGTGTCTTGAGGGAGGAAGATGCGCCCAGGGTTTTCCAAACATTTGATTTCCTAACCGAGGAAGTGAGTGGAGCTTCACCTCTCCTGTGCTATTTGAAGAGTGATTAAAAAGCAAAGGAGAGAAGGTGAGTCAACAGTGACTAAAGGCCATGCATAAATTCCTGACAAATGGCTGGCAGGGGAGACACAGAGCAGAAACCCGAGGCAGCCTGGTTTTACTTTGAGCAACACTTTATCTTCACTGAGATGTCACCACTGTGTTGTATCATTTCCTCCCCAGGTATGGCCATGGAAGAGCAAGACCTTCCCATAATGGAACAGCACAAGCAACTGGGATATTTTTCACGGCTGCCCTGGGGTGCCATCAGCCATAACAGCACAAAGATTTGGGCAGGAGGTGTAACACAGGGAGAAGAGCTAATAAATGACCTTTGCAATAGTGTGATTGAGTTAAGCCCACCAAAAATGATCGGTGAGGTGGGAGTTTGTTCATGGGCTGTGTCCTGCCAGAAGGGCATAACCAGGAATTAAGGTAGATGGGAGCAAACTTGCCATACTAGATTTTTTTTGAGTGCTTGTGTTATCCTTGATAAAAATCTTGTCGGTATTTGGAGCAGAATACCTCTGATATACACTTAGCCTGGCTCTTGCTACACTCTTCCCTTACTGCTAAAATCCTAGCATAAAGTTATTCTTGCTCAAAAGCAAAAAAATTATTCTGGCCTGGATACATGTTCCAAATTTTTAGGTGTTGTTTTTCAATATCCATGCAGAAATGACTGTTCCTAGTGAAGCTGAGCTTTTTCAGGGTTCCCTGTCCTTGTGCCAGCCACGTGTAAGCTGCTGCTAAGCCCCATGCCCTGCTGAGGCCTCACCACGCTTCAGGGTTCCCTGTCCTTGTTGTGCCAGCCACGTGTAAGCTGCTGCTAAGCCCCATGCCCTGCTGAGGCCTCACCACGTGGATGCAGGACCCAAATGTGCAGCCTGGATACAGCAGTGACCATCGCTGCAGGGCTGCACACACCTCCAGCCTTCCTGGTCAAAGTCTCCAGAAAAGGAATGTCGTGTGCAGAAAGAGCATTAAATAAAATGTTAGCGTCTAGAGGCAGCCTTCTTTTTTTAGTCAAAGTCTCCAGAAAAGGAATGTCTTGTCTTGTGCAGAAAGAGCATTAAATAAAATGTTAGCGTCTAGAAGCAGCCTTCTTTTTTTTTTTTTTTTTTTTTTTTTTTTTTTTTTTTTTTTTTTTTTTTTTTTTTTTTTTTTTTTTTTTTGTGGAGAAATACCTCCTTACCCCCAGTGAATTCATACAGATTTTTAGAAAAATATGCTCTGTGGTAGGATCTTGTAAGATGGCAGGAGCCAAAGGGCTCTGCAGAGCCTTGTGTTGCAGTCAGAGTTCAAAAAGGTGAGTTCCCCTGAGAGGGAAAGATTGGTTTTCTTGTTTAATGTCGTCTCTTGTTTAAACTTAGAGATTTGAATAGCCCATTTCTCTTTTTTTTTTTTTTTCTGAAAATGTTTATCTTCATGTCTGAAATATTTTGTGAACTTTGCTTTCCCATCCCTGTAAAGGGTATCTCTTAGATAAGTTCTTGTTTCTTGCATTTTCTGTCTATAATTGCAGAGATGTAAGAGAAAGAATGTGCATTTCCATAGAACAGTTATTTGACATGAAGTTATGGTAAATGTATTTGCTCTGCTTGTTTCCTATTTGTATTGACTTTCCATTAATATCCTGGCATACACATGCATATACATGTATATGAATATAACTGGCAACAGATAAAACAGGCTAATGGCAGAGAATGTTGGGGGGTGAGGGGCAGCTTTAAACTCTTTTTAGTGTGTTTTACTAAATTTTTTGACCACCTAAATGGGCATGTGACAGGTATGTTTGCTAGAAGCCAGATGAAGGATTTAAATTTCAGTTTTCAGATGACAAATGCTGCAATGAGTGATGCAAATCATGAAAATTAGTTGCAGAAAATTTTAAAAAATGTTTCCAAAACAATTGCAGACTCTTTGCTTGCTGTTTGCAGGGAGAAAGCAGAATTCATTAAATAAATAATTTGATCCAAATGATTTGACCAGTTGCTGAAGGAGCTAGCAGGATGTCAGGACTTGTGAACTAGTTTGGTTACAGCTATAATGATGAGAAATTAAATGCAGAAAAGCTGAGGGGTTTTTAGAAGCCATTCCCAAGTTGCTATATTGTTTTCTTTAAGTTTCTGAATGAGTGTTGCTGAACACTGGGACTGATGAGCTCAGCAGAGAGCTCAGGGCTGGTCACCGCAGCAGGCAAGGCACACTGGGGCTGTGCACACCCTGTGCAGGGGTGTCACAGAGCTTCTCGTGGTCCCCTCTGCTGCAGCTCAGAAAATCTCTCATCCTTTTCCTCTGTGAAAGTGCAGAGGGGTGGCAGAAGGTGCTGGGGGGCTGTTGGCAGTGCCCCTTTGGGGACGGCTGGCCGCGGCGCTGCTGGCTCTGCTGGTGCTCTGCCTGCTCCAGCCTCCCCACCTGTGTTGGTAAGAAAAGGCTTTTCCAGTCTAAAAATAAGCAGCTGGTGTCTGGAGTCTGTTTGTGGCAGCGTGTGTCTGATGTGTAATTTGAACTTGATTGCAAGGGCCTTGTAACCTCTGCTGGAGCCCGCTGCCCCCCTGGAGCCAGCTCCCCTCTCCCCCAGGTGTCCGGGCTCTTTGTGGACCTGGGCTCTGCACTCCAGGCACCTCCAGCTCCTCATCCCCGTTATCTGTCGGGCAGAGATGACTCACAGCACCTTATATCCCTTTAACTCCTCTGCCACTGCTTTGCATGTAGCTACTGAAACCCATTTATTTGGCAGCCGCTGAAACTTGACACTGATGGTGATGAGCAAGGGAAGGCAGAGACCTGTTGTTTCCAAGAGTGAATCTTAACTGCAAAAGCTTGATGTTTGCTGCAGAGCACTTTGGGAACGCTGTCGGTGTCTTAGGATGCTGCTGTTATGAATGGGGCCAACTTGGAAAGTAATTTTTGGATCTCATTTTCCTTGCCTGGAAGCTTTTGAATCTGCAGTGTTGACAAGGAAATCACAAGGAGAATTTTTTCCTTGTGAATTGCTTATACGTGCTGGGACCTCTCCTTTTCCAGACTTTGGATGCACCATTTAGTTAGAAGAAAATTGGTACTAATGGGGAGATGGACCAAAGAATTTTGGTGTTGATCCCATCACCAAAAAGCTGATGCACAAGCCAGGCTGTGACTCTACTCGTGGTGCTGGCTGAGGTGGGTTTCCATACAGCTTGAATAAACTATGTCCATCTTGGTCCTATTTTATAGCATGGAAATAAGAGTGGATTTGGAATATGTAGTTGGAAAACCAGGTGCAGCATTGATCCAAATTCCATTTTATCCAAATAACCAGACCTTAGAGAAGGGGTTCTAAGGGATAGGGGTTTGGCAAGCAATGAGAAGAGGCCCAGTCAAATTTCTCCAGTACCAACAAACTCCCCTGGCCTTCCACATATTTCAGAACCATCTCTCCAACTCAGGGACCCCCTTGGCTATGGGGTTTCTGTGTCACAAAGGCTGGCTCTGGCAAACATTTTTAGAATCACCATCTGTCAGCTTTTCCTTCAGGGATCCCCATTTACAATAGCTTGTATCCAGGCCATGTGCAAATCCCACTGGGCTGAAACTTGGCCCTGCACAAGGTTGGCCTGGATGCAATTAACAAACACAAAATTTATTCAATTTAGTTTGGCCAAAAATATAAGATTCTTTTGTTTGCAGATGCTGAAGTTTAGATGCCTTTCCAAACTTATCAAGGACAAGGGAACCACTTTGGAGGAAATAACAGCCAACCAACCACTTTGGAGAAAATAACAGCCAAGCCCAAAGTCATCCTAGAATTGAAATTGAACTCGAAACCTATGCACCAAGTAATTTGTGAAGCTTAGAAATGAAGTTCATTTTTCCTGATCCATTTTTGCTGCTGTCACTGAACTTCATTGTTCTAACTGGCCTCTAGATAGAAACACTGAAGTATCAGAAGAAAACCAGTCCTTGCAGCATTTAGGGGGTACAGCAGGAAGTATTAGAAATCTTCTGGGAATTTTTCAGTTCCAGGAGATTCAGAGAAATATTTGACCCAAATCCCAGAGTTTAGGGGTTAGGACTGCCTTGGGAGCATGTCTAAACTGCTTTGGTCTGGAGATGCAGCTAGAAATCTTGTAAGACCAAGATCTGTCTCTCTTGATTTTCCAACCAGGCTCTCCAGTTTTTAGGTCTTATCTGCCAGACTCAGGTATGATAAACCTCCTGGTGCCTGATTTATCTGTCTCAGAAAGACCAAGGGCTGAGTCAGCCTTTGCATCTTTTTTCCTCAGTTCTCACCAAAGTGCCAGACCACTTAATTTATTCCTACCCTCCATGCAGGTACCCCACAGAACTCCTATCGAGGACTCGTGCTTCCTTCCAGCTTCCAGGTCCTGCCTGCTCCACTGGCACTGCTCCAGGGAGGCTGCAATACTTCTTCCTGAGCTAAAGGGTGGGATGAGGCTGAAGGATCCTCTGCACATACCAGCAACAAGCAGGCCTTGTGCGAAGAGCAGATGCAGCGCATGGCAAGAAATCCTTCCATAAAACATCCCCCAGACTGTGTTACTGCCAGAGAGGTAACGCTGGAGTGTTTGTAAAGATGATTTGTATTAATTAAAGGGAAGCTTCCCCAGCCATCTCCAATGAGGCAACACCCAGAGGCATGGGGATGTGTGGCCACCCCTTCTCCATACTTCCCAAACCTCCCTGCCGTTAGAGGAGGGGAAGCAGATCAGGTTTGATAAACCCACCCAGTGCCCCCTGCAGCAGCCAGCCCGTCACTGTCAGAGGAGATAGTGGGCTGGTAGGATGCTCTGAGTATGCTGTTAGTATGCTGGGGCTGTGCAGCTCCTCTGCCATCTTCATTCACCTTAGAAATGTGAAGTTTGAATGGTTTATCTCTATTAATCACCAGCTCAAAAAGCTTTGTGCACCAAGGGCCGCAGATAATTAACTTCACTATACTGCTTGTCTTATCAGTATCAACCTCTTGTCCTCCTGTGAAACAGTTAAAACCATCAGCCCCTTTTTACTTTTCCATTTAACTCTAATGCTTTAACACTGATGTTCTAAATGGCCCTGCGATTCATACTTATTAGACAAACCTTTCTTTCTGCATCGCTTATATTTTTTGATAATTGGCCATGTATGTTTCTAAGGGGATCAACAGCTTTTCATGCCACTATACTAGTAATTAAAGATTTCTCACAGTCTTTCAGATTTCTCTTTACCTTCTTTTCTTTGATAAGTATAATTTGCTGTTTAATTGGGGAGGGAGTGGGGGGAGAAAACTGGTAGTAGCAATAGGGTGACTGCATAGGAAAAGGTTTTGTTTAACAAAAATCTTTAATTTAAAAAAAAATCTACATTGTTTCCTATTTTTGTCCCTTGTCTTGCTGAAACTACCAGTCTTCCAGCACTGTAAAATGTTATAATAGTCAAGAGAGGAAAGGGAGAGGCATGGCAGATAAGCCACACAGGGCTCCCTAAGAGCACCATCCTGCATCTGCAGAGGATAAAGAGGATTTTAGACAACCTGTTGGACCTTTTCTCAGCTCCAGCCAGAGGTGAGTTCCACTGTGCCAACAGAGAGAAGATGCTGGGTCTGGAAGAGCCCCATTACTTCCATGGCTATCTCTGCTTCCCTGGAGATTGCCTGGCTTGGGAAAGGTGTTTTGGGAGTCTTGAGTTAGTGTTATGGGGGGAGGATGGGATGTGGATCACAGAAACTCTGCTGCTGTGACAGCCCATCTGGCCCTGTTTGCACAGGTGAGGCCATTTGAGCTCAGAGGTCCCAATGCCTTCAGTCTTCACTGAAGCTACCTTGAAAAGTACTACTCAATACCTCCCGTTGTAATTCAAAATTAATTTGCTCATCCCATATACATGGGTTAAAGTGGCATTAATGCTCTTGTGGGAATTACCTAGAGCACACTTCTAAACTCCAGTTTCCAGAGGTGTGCGATGGGAGTCTCTTTAGCTTTCCTTCAAAACAAAACATTTATGCAGTTGAGCAGAGAAGGACGGAAGTGCAACTCCAGTGCCCTGAAATAATTATACAGAAGAAGTCATCCAACACTGTCTTTTCAGACTTCTGATTTTTACAGCACCTCTTAGAGGGGAGAGGAGGTGGGAGCAAAGGGAAGAGTGAAGGGCTGATTCACATTTTTGACTGTTGGATATGGGCAATGTGGTGTTGTGCTCCTCCAGTCACTGTGCAGCCACCATTTCTTATCAGTGCTAGCGTTGAATTGCAAACCAAGTTCATGCAGAAGTCATTCACTTATTTTTTGAGTGAAGAATTCATACAACCTGTGATCTATTCTGGAATTATTCCCCAGCAGGGAAGGAGGAAGAAAAAGGCTGGTGGTGCCTCTGCTGTGAATAATTCATCCCCTCCTAGCAGCGTGGGTGCTAAGTGACCCCTTTGCTTGGCCCCTCCGGGGGCTGGGGAGGAGGGCGGGATGCCTCCCATATCTCCGTTAGCTGCTGGGGTTAATAGGGGCACTCAACACACACAAGCACACTCTAAGCAGGGTCAGGGGGCAGCCAACACATTGTGACCTAAAATTTGACAGCTTTTACTCATTCCATGTTAGGTGACCCCACTTCTCTTTGGGCAACTGCCTTGGCCGGTGCCTGTGCCTGGGGTGCACAGTGCTGCAGGAGCCTGGCTGGTCCCCTCTGAGCACTGGGGACAGCAATGTCCCCTTGCACAGAAGCACTCTTTGGCCTTATATTCCATATCCCAAATTGCCACCCAGTATCACCAGGGGAAATGAAAAGCAAGTGCAGCTGCTGAGTGACCAGCCCCCGTCTCGCTGCCATCTCAAGATGCTCGAAGATGCTCATTTCTAGATAATTTGTATTTTATCCCACCAGGTCCTGGTGCTGTGCTGCAGCACAACCACCCTTTCCAGCTCACCACAGGGCCTTGATGGCATCTGCTGAAACACCAGGGTCCTGACCCTGGTCATGCCCACGTGTTACCATCCATCTCATCCAGAGATTTATTTCTGGTAACTGCAGTGTCAGTAGTGGTAAGATCTCTTCTTGTGCTCCAACCAACATCCCTGTCAATTCTCACTGATGCTTCAGTTTTCTCCCCTTCCCCTGAGACAAGGCTTTGAGGGCAATTCTCTTATCTCTGCTTGTTTTGTTTTGGTATATTATGTGGCAGAGTGTCTCGAGGTGTCTCTCCTCTTTCCTCCTTTCCAGTTGTCTGTATCCTCTGTCACTTTGTCACCCTCAGCTGCTTGTTAGTCTCTCTGTTTTCCTCCTTGTCCCTAGTTGGTCCATTTGTCATTTTTCCTCAGTAGTCCATGCTCCTTCCTCTCCCACTTCTTCTCTGCCTCTTGTTTCTCTCTTGTTTCTCTCTTTCATTTTTTTCCCCCCTAGTGTCGGAACTTCTTTCTTTGATTCCCCCCTCCACCTCCCACCCTTTATAGTGCTGTTATCTGTGATTTTGGCAAAGAGCACATTTATTGGGGAGGAATATCCCCATGGCAACACAGCAGATGGTGACTTTTGATTAACTTGGCTTTTTTTTTTTCCCCCGACTGCCAAATCACAATCCGTCTTTGAAATTAAATCAGGCTGTGATAGCATCAGTTGTTCTGGAGAGGGGACGAGAGAGAAACAAGACTAAAGTATTACAGCGGGAGCCAGGATGTAATGCAAATTCATGTTTTTTAACCCCAGCAATAAAAACCCCTGTTCGTTGTGGGAACGGAAGGGACCACAAGAGAGGGAATAATAAAATAAAAAAATTAGATTAAGAAAATGTTATCACCCTACATGGTCTCCTCACTTTGACCACGCTGGAACGTGTGTCTCTAACACCAATCTTGCTCCTTGCCAAGTCACTTGATGCTGCTGGGCCTCATTTTGCAGCTGCTTTAACACCACTGAGGGTTTTCCTCATGCCTTGGATAGTGGGAAGAGGCCAGGTCCTTAACTGAGCAGTTCAAGCAACTATTTATTTACAGGAGTGCAGTGTCCAAAGTGGGAAGGAAAGAATTTGCAAGCAGCAGGAGGAAGGCAGGAAAGCAGCTCCTGGAAGGCATTGGAGGGAGGTGAGAGGAATTCAGGGTAAAGTGAGGAAGCAGAGGAGCTGGAAAGGTTGGATGGCATCGCTGAGCCAAGATGCTGAGTGATCAAGGGCATGGGAAAGTGAGGAGCTGTCTGCAGTGGCACCAGGGAGGTCTGAGCCTGGGGAAGGAAGGGCACAAAGTTCTGCCAGCCACGAAGAGAGAGTTACAGGGCATAGCCCCATGGAAGATGGGAAAGCAGATACTGAAGTCAAACAGTAAAGAACTTTCTTGAATGCTTGAGAAGTGGGTGGTATTCAAGTCCCATGAGCTCCTTTGCCTGGTGCTTTTTTGGAGGGTGACCAAAGGTGAATGCAATTGAGTGCTAATTGTATCCAAAGATAAAGGAGGTCTTGAAAATGAAAGCTGGAGGAGATGACTAATGATCCAATTCGTGGGTCAGTTCAATTTCATGGGAACTTAAGTGTTGTCTCAGGCTGGAAGGCTGCTGGACACTATCTCCAATTACTGACGTTCCCATGCAGGAGGTTCCAAAGTGGTTGTCTGGTCTCAGCACTGACTCCTGTGGATGCAGTGAGTTTAGCAGTCATGGCTAAAGGCAAATGACCACATTTGATCTTGGTGAGGTTCAGATGAGATAATAGAGTTTTATCATAGAATCACAGAATACACTGAGGTGGAAGGGACCCACCAGGCTTGTCAAGTCCTACTCCTGGCTCTGCATGGGATACCCCAACCATCACACCATGTGCTTGAAAGCAAAGTCAGAAACAAAGTGCTTAAAAACCCTTCCTCTCTGGGGTTGTAGCATGGTATTTTCTGGTACTGTGGAGAGCAAGCACACATGAGCACTTGGCATGAATTGTGTCAGCCTTGAGACTCAAATTCTGTCACTGGGCTCTCTTCTGCCTTCACAAGGAGGCTCTAGCTTTTCAAAACACAGCCTGATAAAAATGTTTCTCCTGGAGGAACTGCTCTTAATGTTGGATTCAAACCTGTACCCTTCTGCAAAAACTTTAAAGGTATAGGATCCTCCTGTCCCTTACATTAAAAGAAATAACAGAGAAGCTCCCACTACACTTTCTGAGAAGCAGTTCATATTTTCTTACTCACTAGGAGCTCTAGGCCACCACCATGTCTCTCCCACTGCTTATTTTTAGTCAAACTGGTACTTGTTCCTGCTCTGCTGCAGGGGACTCTGGGGGTTCTTAAATTCTTCCAGGATAAGCTTTGTCCAATAGATAAAATTTTGCTGCAGATGTTGTTTCTTCTGTTCAAAATCTCAGCTCAGGAGTGTTTTGTGTATGTCATGTGTTAGGTCTGATGTTCTTTGAGGAGAAGATAAGATTTAGGTGCAGGAGATGAATCAGGTAGGGATGCCACTGGAGCTTAATTGGCAAGAGATATTGCAGGACCTGAATCTTTCCGGCGAGGCACAGGCACAAGGGAGAGCTCCAGTCTGCAGGGGTTCATGTGTTGGTGGGAAGCATCAGAGGAGGGTTTTGTGAGCACAGTGGGGTCTAAACTGCTGTTTAAGTCTCAGTTTGATAGACAGGGGTATCTAACCCATGGCTCATTCTGTTTAGATGGCAATCCTAGTTCAGACAAGCATTTGTAGCTGCTGGGTGCTGTTTCTCCCGATTTTGGTCAGATTGTCGTTTGGTTTCGTGTCCTAGGCACCTTGCCAGTGTCTGTCTTTCCCCAGATCTCCCCTCGCCGTTCATGAATGTCTTGTAACCACGCTCTTCCTTGCGTGCAGCCCCCAGGGTGGCTGGCACCCAGCGTGCCGGGTCTGCAGAACCACGAGCCGCGTGCCTGAGCGCTGGCTCTGCCCCCGGTACCGCGGTGCCCCAGGCTCTGGGAGCTCCAACGCGGTGCGGGAGCTGCTGATGGACAGAAGCCAGGCCTGCCCTGCAGCGTGCCCTGCTCAGCTCTCCCTTGGCTCAGCACACACACGCCGAGGGTCCCGGCACGGCTGCCATCCAGCCCGTGAGCCGCACAAAGCAAGCGGCTGCAGCAGCGCGGCCCGGAGCTCCCGCCTCTCCTCCTTATGTATCGGTGCCATGACACCAGCGCTCAAAATAGTATCAGGACAATTTGATTTCCTGCAGATCTCAGGATGGGGTCATAAAAACGGAGACTGTTCTGGAGAAATGGGATAGGGTGGAAATGTTTGTAGTGACATCACTGCCACTTCCATGCCAATGGCCTCCTACTGCTGCGAACATGTGATTGTGATTTTGCTGCACGCTCCATCAGAGAAGTGCCAGACTGGCCGGGGAGGGAGAGAGAGGGAGAGAGGAGAAGGGGCGGGAATATTCTGTTCTTGTATCTCAATTCAAATATCTGACAACAGCCTTGCAGCCCAGCGTGCTGAGTGATCAGAAGTGGGACCGTGGAGCTGAGGCTGTTCCCAGATCAGCAGAGCTCAGAGCATTGCAGCAACCTAACTGGGGGCTGAATAAGGACCTTAATTTTATGGTGGAGGGTCTTGGTCTGCGCTGATGTGCTTCAGTGGAGATTTAGGTGGTCTTGTGCTCACCCTTCCTCACTAGTCCCATTTGCTTCTAATGTTACTTTTCTTGGCAAGAAAACCCTACAGACCTGAAATATGGCTACTACAGCAACTGCAGAGCTGTTGTAGTCATATTTGAGGCCATTATAGGGAAGAACAGATCTCAGTGTGGGAGCTTCACCCATGAAGCGGAGAAGAGTAGGGAGGAATTTAAGTAGCTGGGGATACAGGAGGAAAGAGAGGGAAGAAACAGAGCTCATCACCAAAAATAAAACAAGATTGTGTATGAGGACATTACAGGAGGAAATCTCATGTCAGTCATTCCACAAACAGCACTGAAAGCTGCAAAGCCCATCTTGGTAGCAAGGTTCCATCATTCCCAAGCAACAGCCAGTGGAGGTCAGCCCTGGATGTGTCCAGCACATGTAACCTGGGGGGGCTGTGGAGGGGAGCAGTATCTGCAGGGGCACAGGCGAGCAAAGGGACCCTGCTAATGCACCCGTCTATCAGATTAAGCTGTCAAAACCCAAACCACTTCCATCACTGTCCAAGGAGAGACTCTCACTCTGCTTAATGGGATGTCTGTCCTGTTGTTGTCACTCCAGGGAGAGGGGCCGCTGCCACCACAGTGTGCAGCCGGCTGTGAGTTTAAAATCCTATTAAACAGGGACTAACAGTTGCAAAAAAAAAAAAAAAACCAAAAAAAACCAGGTATCCCCTAGTGGGGATTTAAAGATGTTTAGACATAATTTGATTTCCCAAGCAGATGTCATTATTGTTAAACAGTTGCCCACTTGATATGTTCAAGTTGTTGGCTGTAATTGCTAAAATTAGCAGGTCTGCATAGAGCAAAGGTCAGTCGGTTAATATCGTGATTTAGTATTTTATGAAGTAATTCCAAATGCTTTTATGTATGTTTTTGTTTTTGCAGCCTAAGCCCACAATAAAGTAGTTGTGGGCCCTGCTAATAAAATAATGACTCAGCCTCTCAGTGCAGGCTGCTGGCCACACTCAGGGATGGAGCTCGAGCCACCCTCGCTCCCTGCTCCGCCTGGAGCCCCGGGCAGCCGGGGCCACATGCTTGGGGCTGGAGCTGCAGGCAGGAGGGAGGCTTCCAGCTGCCCCCAAGTGTGACATCTTCAGGCAGAGCTGGTGCTGGAAATGAGCCCATCAAGCCCAGCAGTGACTGGAAGGATGATGGGCTGGTTTCCATCAGTATCTCAGCACAAGGCTGTGCAGCAGGTACCCCGGAGTCCTCGTAAGGATCGACTGCATGTGCCAGTGCGTGCAAGCACCCTCAGCCTAAACACACCTGAAAGACTCACCACTGACCAGGCAAGGTCCCAAAATACAGGTTTTTGGAGGGAAGAGGCATTTTTGGAAGGGGAACAGAGAACTGGAATTGGGCAAGGCAAAGACTCACAGATTTGTGCTGTGGCTGGTTGGACATCTGGTGCTGCCTCCTCTGGTGCTATGGCTGCTAAATGGCATGAGGAAAAAGTTTAAAAAAAAAACCCTTGAAGGTGTTGGTGTTTTGTTGGCAGGCTCAGAGTTAGTCTGATCCAATGTCGTGGAACAGAAAAGGGTTTGCTTCCAAGGCAAGGTGTGTTGGGGTTCACTTAGAGAACTTACAGCATGGGCTGTGTCTCTGTTACTCATTGTAGCACAACCCATTCCAGGGGTGGTTTGGGCACACCTGGCAGATTTCTTGCTATTGCAGGAATGCAGGACTTTGCTAATGCAGATTGACCTGCTCTCTTACCACCAGACCTTGGCTTGTTTTGGTTTTTTTTAATCTCAGATATTTAGCTCACAGAAAGTACTGTGAGGTGCTCTATGGTGCAGTGCACAGGAAGAAATGGAAGAGGATCTGCAGGTCCTCCTGCAGATCTGCAGGACTCGACACTTTCTGGGTGAGCTGGGTCCCTTCCCTGTCTGTGTTCCCGTATTCCTTCCAGCAGGTTTGGGTATGTGCAGCTGCCAGAGCAGCCCCAGGAGATCCCTGCTACTGCAAGCAGCAATAGACACACTCTGACCCAGGGATGGAAAAAGGAAGAACTTGCTCTTAGGTGCTCTTTTAGATACCAACACGGGAGAGGGAACTACTGACCCAAGGCAAGAAAGGTCTAAGATATATATACTCTTGCATACCTTTGTCTCAGATAAGGAAATATTGATGTGCATAAATAAATAAATAAATAAATATCCCATTAGAGACAAGACTGAAGCAAAGTTTTAGCCCTAGGAAGCTGAAAAGGTAGAGGAGCTGGGAATTCAACTCTGGTCCAGATTTCCAAACATGCTATTTTGATCAAAGACCATTTCAATTTCCAATCCAAAACAGGCAGTTTGATTTTTTGTTGTTCTTGTTGTTATTGATTTGTTTGTTTGGGGTTTTTTACCTTCGACTTCCTCTGAGGCAGCATAACATAAATTCAAGAAGCCATCTCTCATGAATATGGTGTCCACAGGAGAAGTATCAGTAGAAACACTGACTCGTGCTTGCTCTGACCAAAATAATCTTTCTGTACCAAGTCCCTTAAATATTTGCAGTTCTCAGAGTCCCCGGAGAGCCTGCAGGACTGTTGATGGCTTCCAAACTGTGGAGGAGCAGCAGACACAGTTTGTCCCTGCATGGAGGTTTTCCCTGCTCCTCCATGCACCCAGCATGAAGTTAAGCTTCCACTTGCTACCCAGTTCTGTCTTTTTCTCACTGGGAGAGTGGCTTAACAGCCCTTAACATAACAAATACAGTTTTTGTCTGTTTTTCCATGCTGGACATGGCATCAGTTGCTAAGGATGGTGATTTAAGCTACATTTGTCTTTACAAGAGAAAAGGGCTTGAGTAAGGGGTGGCAGCATTCTGGCTAATTTAACTTATTCATTAATGCTCAGAGTCCTTTGCTAGCAACACCACCTCACAGTCTCCTTCAAAGCACAGGAGTCTGTTATTCCCATTTTACTGCAGAGGAAACAGATGCAAAGACCTGCCCAAACACAAGCAGCAATTATAATCTGGATTAGAGTGAAAATGTCCCTGAAAACTAGTTCCAGTCTCCAGGGAGACATCACTGGGCAGGGAAAGCTGGGAAACTCAAGGGGATGTAGCGTGGGACCAAAAATAAGAGGTGTGTAAGATTTTAAATGCTTAAGGTGACCTGGCCAAGCAAGAAACAAGGCTCAGCAGTCCACGTCAGCCCAGGGGAGGGCGGAAACATGGGGAGTGCATTCTGTAGCTCAGTGGAGGACAAGAACAGCATGCTGGCAGGCTGTGCAAGAAATGCATTGTGAACTGGCTCTTGCAGCTGTGAGCAAGACAATAAGGATGGTAAAGCTTCATCTAAGTCTTCACATCCAGCTTTGCACAAAGAGGGAGCTAAACTCAGCCCCCTGGAATCTGTTGGCTCATGGTTTGAATTTAGCTCTTTGTGTTTGAATGACTCCAGGCAGAGAGGGAATATAGATTGTCCCAGTCTGAGAGCCAAATTCACCTTTTCCCTGCTCAGTTTCAGCCCCTGAGCTATGCAGTACTTCTATCAGGGTCTCTGGTCATAATTTGCAGGGCATTCTCAAGAAAGCCCCTATTTTCTTTTACAGTTTAAGGAATGATGTTTTCTTCCTTTCTCTGTTTTTTTTTTGTTTTGTTTTCTTTTCTATGCCATTCTCTCTCCTCTAGGCTCTCTCCATGTCCCACTGACCCCTGCCAACCTTCTTCCCCATGTATAAAAACCTTTTCTTAATGGATATGCATCTTCTCATACACCAAAAGTAGGAAGGATATTCTTCGCTTAGTGTCAGGGTTGTGTGTGAGAGTCACACAAGGCTTTATTCATCCAGCTGGTAGACTTTAACACTGGCATCTCAAGGAGTGGGAAGGGAACCTATAGCTTGTTATAGGACTCTCTTATGTGTCCACAATCTAGCTTGTCTCCTATTGCTGTATTAATCAACTTGGTCTCTTTGGCAAGCCAGCAAGGTTGCTTTCACGTGTACCTGTGATACATATTTACTGAATAATCACTATCTAGCACCTCATTCAGGCTTTGTGGACTCACACTCTTTAGTTCAGCATAACTGTATCTTTACCTGTGAAATATTTTTTTCCCAACCATTGAGAAGTCTGCAGGGGTTGTGTCATGAACACAGCATTTATTGATACTGCTTGTAGTAGAGCCCATCAGTTGAGCTATGGGAGCACATCCCACAGCTTGCAGTCAATCCTCTTCCTCGTGACATTAAAGATTCAGGTACTCTCTCCCATTGATTATTACAGACTTCAGATGGCCATCTTCTTCCACTTCTTTTGTCTCCTGTCCATCCTCAAAGATTTTCCGGGTGGTGATGGTCTTGCCATTGATCACCTCAGTAGTGGTTATCACTGTTCTGGGACCATATGGCCCAGATGTGTTTTCAGCAAAGAAGGAGGCGTGGTGCCCGTCAGAACAGAATGAATTCTGTGGCACAAACATCTCCCTGGGCCTTCCTCCTCTTCCACCTGCATTCTGCCAGTCCTCACCATTGATTCTGATGTCAAAAGAGTTCAAGAAAATACATGTAAATGGATATGTGCTTCTAAAGACCTCCTCTTCTTCGGGGGATCCATGATGGGAGCCAGAGAAGCTGCTGTAATCCACTGTAGATCTCTCTCTGTGGGCTCTGCTCTCCTCAACAGACTTGTCATAGAGTAATCGCTTCTGAGGGTCGGACAAAATCTCGTATGCTTCAACAATCTCTTTGAATTTCTTTTCCGCTTCCTCCTTGTTTTTGGGATTCTTATCAGGATGCCATTTTAGTGCCAGTTTGTGGTAGGTTTTCTTAATAGCATCCTGTGAGGCATTTTTTTGCAGTCCAAGGACCTTGTAGTAATCTACCATCTCAAAGGAAAGCTGGGGCTATTTGGAAGGTGCCTGGTTATCTCTCTCCCACCAAGGTTGATCAGCATGCAGACACTCCTGGACACCCAGTGACACTGCACTCCTCAGGGGTAGAGAGATGTTCAGCCTGCCCCATGAGCTGCTCTGTCCTGCTGCAGTGCACGGCCACCAAGAGCTGTTTGACCACAGAGATTCTTTTCAAACCTGTTGCTCACAAATCATGAGATTGTGACCTCAGAGCGGGTTCAGCCAATCCTGGCTGTGTTGTCCTGACCACATTCCAGGGTGAGTTGGTTGTCACTGGCCTTCTGTTTATAAATGTAGATCACGTACGTGATGTTGCAGCTGCTGTATGTAACTGTGCTGACATAGCTGTGATGTAGGGCTGCCATAGAATCATAAAATGGTTTGGGTGGGAAATGACCTTTTTTAATGGTCATCTAATCCCTGTCCCCTGCCATGGGCAGGGACTACTTCCACTAGAATTGGTGGCTTAATGCCCCAACCAAACTGCCCTTGAACACTTCCAGAGACGGGGCATCCACAGCTTCCATGGGCAATGTCTTTCACTGTTTCACCACCCTTATGACTTTGTCAGATTACTTTTTGCCTGAACCCGCCCTACAGTGGGATTCTCAGATACACAGTGTGGATTCCTGTGCAATCCAGGGAAGTGTGGTGTAGTTAGGTCATATTATCCCATGGGACATAATTCCCTATGGCAGCAGCTATAGGGAAGCTGCAGTTTGGCTACCCATAGGTTGGAAAGAGTGTGGACAAATCAGAGAAAGCCCAGGGAAAGACCATAGAATGTGACTAAGGGATTGGAAAATACACTCTGGAGTGAGAGACTTGGGGAAAGAGGAAGTTCCATGCCAGCTACATCGTAGTCAGCAAGAACCTGCATGGGAACAGAAATTCAGTGCTACAGGGATCTTCAGGCTCCCAAACAAAGCAGTTGGAAGGTATCATTAGCCAAATTTAAATTCAAAAAACATTGCACATCCTTTTTTATGAAGGTAGCGAATCACTGGAACTTCCCCATGTGGCCACTTTTAAATCCTGAATGGGAATTTTTCCTAAAATCAAGATTAGATGGACATCATAATCTTCTCTGAAATTATAGACAAGCTTAACACTTTCAGAAGAGCCTCATTTTCATGTTGGTAGTAAATTAAATTCCCAGAATTACCAACCTTAACCTCTTTTCTATGTGCTTTTTTGGATACCTGTCCCAAGGTGTGTATACATTATAACAGGGATTGCCCAGGAACTTGACACAGGCATCAAACCCAGGGTTATCCTGCATCTGTTTCTATTCCTTGGATGTGTCATTCTGGTGGGAAATATGATATCCTCAGAGGGAAACACTGCATGAAGAAGGTCTCCAAGGAAGTGCCAATAATGAGAATTCATCTGTCTGTAACACAGTGTCATAAACACCTACTAATAGCAGCACACGTTGCAGATCACTGCCCTCTTTTCCATTATCCCACACTTTGGGAAGAAGTCAAGAGCCAGCCAGACCGAAGAGCACGTGCACAGCGTATGAGCTGGCTGCTGTCCTAACTCACAGCCGGGGTGGGGAGCTCTGAAAGCAAGGGGCAGTCATGTCAGCCTGGAGACAGCAATGCCACAGAAGGAAGAAGGCAACTGAGCTGACACATGTTGGGAGAGGTGCTTGTACTGCTGGTGCTCTCACTGGTCACTGATGGGCAGCAGCACGGAGGCGCTTGCCAGACCTGGGCAGTAAAATTGCCACAGGGCTGGAGCTGAAGGAAGCGCAAAGGAGCAAAGGAGCTCATGGTCCTGTGGGCTCACCTCACTGGAGAGATCTCAGCTTTTGCCTCCTTTGGCACAGAAGTCTTCTTAATTACAGGGCGCGGTTGTGCCACATGAATAATTTTTTCTGCTGGATGCTGTTTGTTCTGTAGAAATGGCAAGAGTAACCTGGGCCCAACAGCAAGCTGCTGCAGCCCATTTGAGCTCAGAGGGCTCTTTGCATTCCCAAAACACCCTGAACTGGTCTTCTACACTGAGGGGAGAGCTAAGATTGATCGCTCACTCAGCTTGTAGTCTTATGCTTGAAATCTTCACAAAAGGGACTAGATTTTTAAGGACTGTCCATTGGACTTGAGGGAGATCCAAGCTTACCACCCACCAGTCCCCAGAAGGTGCCAACAGCTCCTAGCCACTGCCAGCATGGTCCTTTTGCAGATGCTTGGCAGAAATTTCAAGAAGGATTGCTGATGCTACTCTGTATTACCCAGAAGGGAAAATGGGACATCAGAAAAGTCTGTTGGAGAGGGCCCCAGGCCTATTATTAACTCTGGGGAGCGGGGCTGTGCACAGAAGGGAGGTGGCTGCCTTTGCTGTGTCTTTGCAAAGTGTCTCTTCCCCTACTTGCTTTTGATGCTGTGAGCCCATCTCAGACTGGCTGGTGCACTGGGTTATCTGTCTCGGATTTAGTGCATCCTACCCAGCTGAAAAGTAGGGAGTGTTTTTCTCCTGTCATCCCCAAACCGAGGATGCTCACTGCCTGTCTGTCTGCTGCCTGCAGCAGGCGTCAGTGATTAGCAGCCATTCAAGACAGGCCACTGCTGTGAGCCAAAAGGGTTTCCAAGGAAAAAGGAAAGGGTCAAGGAGAAGGAGGGGAGAAGGGAAATGAGACATGCACACATCAAGCAACTAGACCCAAACTGGCCTGGCAGTCCCATCCCTAGAAACCAAGGCTTTGAAATGAGAAATGTTTTTCGTATCTTAAATCTCAAGTACAAACAATAAAAGCCCGCCCAGACTGTGTTCTTTGAAGAGAAAGTACGAGTGACCTGAACAGTGGTTATCAGCAGCGTCATTAAGATAAACCCTTAACATGATTTAAAGCATCCGAAACTGAAGGCAGCACTTTCAGATACTAACAAAATGGTCTGACATTGGGGATGAAAATCAATAGTAATCTGATGTCACTAAAAATACTCAAAAGTGTCCCATGGCTGATGGAGGTGAGATTAGTGTAAATATTTGTATTCTAATCAGTGGCACGCGAGGGCTGGAGGCAGCCTTTCTGTCTATTTAATTAATGGAGTGGCTTTTTAAAAGGATCCTAATCATATGTGATTGTATCTGCTTATCAACATTTTTGCTAATTAGATGATATGGAGGCAGTCACTCTGCTAATTCCCTCATCCAAACAGCATATCCTGCACAGATAAAGTACAGTCTCTTTTTAATAAGAAACAATCATGAGACAGACTAACCTTAATGGTGCTTATTATCCGAGGATCTTCAGGATTTTCTTTTCTACCCACCCCCTCCTTCCTTTTCCTTCATTCCCTGCTTCAGTATGCCAGATGGATGTGGAGCAGCAGTCCCTGTCCCCTCCCTGGTTTCCTACTCCAGGCACCACCATGTCCAGCCTTCTCTTCCCTCCCAGCCAGATGCTGGGTCTGTGAGGGCAGGGATTGTCAGCCAGGTCAGGATAGAGAGCAAAACAGAAGGCACCATGCAGCAAAATGTTCCAAACTTTTTGTCACCCAGATGACAGATGATCCCAACCATGCAGCCCCAATCCCTGATCTTGCTCTTGGCACCCCAGTGAGCCCTGGTCCAGAAAGGACTGTCTGCTTCCAAGCTGTGAAAAAAAAAAAAAATCGATTACTATTTTAATTAGATAATATTAGGAAAAGTTTCTTCAAGGAAATGACTGTCAAGAATTGGATCAGGCTGCCCATCAAGAAGCAGTGGTTGAGTCACCATCCCTGGAGGTATTTCAAAGCCATCTGGTTGTGGTGGGTTAGTGGTGGAATTGGCAGCTCTGGGTTAACAGTTGGACTTGGTGATTTTAAAGGCCTTTTCCAACCTAAAGAATAATTATTATACCACAATAATAATCATGGGATTTTTCTGTTTTAAAAGCATCTGAGGGCAGAGGAGGCCTACACAAGTGATTTCTCGTCAGCCCTGTTGATTCTGTGACAGGCTGGGGTCCTTTTATTTAAACCAACACAAGTCAGAGACATTTGTTCCAAGTCCTTTGACTATCCAAACAAACATGAGTCAAGCTTTACTCCACCAGTCAAACTGTCATTAGATGCTTCCCTGCAGGTCAGCCCTGTTGGGGGTGACGCTGTGCTCAGCCTTGGAGCAACATTCCTGGGGATGATGGTCAGGGATGGGCACACTGGGCCCTCCTCCCACTGGGGCAGAACAGAGGAACCTGCCTGACTTCAGAACAAGACCGAAAAATAAATAGAAAATTTGCCCTTAAGATGTCTCCTCACCTCTCAATATACAAATGCAATACCTAGATAAGGAGAACCCATCCTGAACGTGTGTTCCTCCCATCCCAAGAGCATCTGGGTGGAGCAGTGGAGAAGGGGAAGTGCCTGGCACTTATTTTCAGGAGGTCTGGAGTTTGCCTGCTGTTTTTGCAGCTGTAATTGTTGAGCAGAAAAGGCTTAAACTACATGAGTTCCCCACTCTGTACAGGAGGGAGCATCAGCATGTCCTGAGCATTGATCCCACGTGTTGGGCTCAGCACGGAGGTTGGATGTGGCATGGGAGAAGGGGTGGCTCTGGGGAGTGCTGACTGGAAGAGACCCCCAGAGGCTAGGACACACAGCTGGGTCTGTTTCCAGATTTTCAGGGACTCAGGTTGGGGCTTAAAACGAAACTAAGGTTCAGGCAAGAAGACAACCATCTCTTCTGAGTGGCAGTGGGGAAAGGAAGGAACCTCAAAAAAACATTCTTTTTTGAGATATGAAGACAAAGAGGACTGGTCCTACTCTTTGGCCTGGTCCCAAAGAGTCAAGAATGAGCCTGACATGTTTTATATGTTAAATCATGCCCCATATACAGGGTTGGACCTTGCTTCAGTCTTGGAAAGCCCAAATGCTATTGTAACTCGTGTCCATGGACTCTGACCCCAGCAGAGCTCAGAGCACTTTGGTTTCACTGACTGGATCATCTCCACGTGTCATTTGCTGTATCCTCTCCAGACATGGCTATGCTGAAGTTGTACTCAGTGCCACGGCTGTCTGGTCCTTCTACCACTCCTCTTTGGCATGGTGTCTGGCCCTAAATCCTCTCCATGTAATGCACAGGAATTAATCCAATATTGACCACTTTCCCAAAGGGTCTTCCTGCTGCTTGTTCCATGACTGAGAGCTACAGCTTGAAAAGAGGAGGGGCTTCTGGGGCAAGGATTGCATTGCAAGCCGTTGAGTCCTGGGGCTTAATGAGGTACTGCTTATCAGCAAAGCATGCTTATCTGGAGCCCGCCAGTGTACCTGCTCCAGCCCCATCATGAGTGAACATGTTTTACCACCCAGTTGCAGGGAGCTGGGAGCACGGTCAGATGGCACAGTTCAGCTGATGTGTGGTAACTCGTGAAGCCACAGCAACTTTATCACTTCACAACATCCATACATAGCCACAGCCTTGAATCTTCTCAGGGAAAGAAAGGATGATGAGTTACTGTTCTGGGATTTTCTCCCTGTTTCCAGTCAGTGGGAAGTGGTATGTGGAGCATTCATTTAATAAACCAGAGGGGAAAAGCTGTAGATCAGCTTCTCATTATTTCAGTGCTGGCTCACGCCATCACTTGGGTTTGTGCCTGACAGTTCAGTGTGTTATTTGAGGCCACTCAAGCATTCTGCAGAAATGATGCCACCCTCCTTTGAAAGCGTGAGGTTCATCCAAGCAGGGAAGGTCTGACTCCATTAGTAGGTTTATCGGTGCATGTTTCATCTCAGTTTGAGGCCTGTTAATGAAGAAGGTGCTCACTTTGAAGACTAGTCCCTGTTGAGAGCCAGCTCTCTAGCAGGAAACCTCCTGGAGATGTTTTACTGATGTGGACTTCTGAAGTAAAGCAATTCTGTACAGATGAAAAATGCACCAGTGGTGCTGGTTTGCAGGGCAAGGGGCGAGTCCTAAGTGGTACAAAACTTAGGTGAGGGTCCCAGTGATGTGCACACAGACATGCAGGAGGGATGCTAAGTGTTTGTGTCCCCACGTTTTATAATGTGTTATACCTACATCCAACAAGGGGGACCTGGGCAACGCAGGTAGCAGGTGAGGGACTGACCAATGACTTTAGTGGGAATGGGGAACTGGGTAAGAACACTGAAGCCACCAGGAAGTGTGTTCTGACCCTGCCCATGGGCACTTTGTACATAGGGCTGACGGGAACAGTGAAATTTCCACACTGCCTCAGCAAAGGTTTAGTCTGAGTTTATTGCTGAGATTAAAAGACTGGAGAACACAAATTGTAAATGTGATGACTTAAGAGCTCATAAATTCAGTATACAGCCCCATTCCAGAGAGGCTGCATGCAGTGCAGCCACACTGCCTTGGGCTCATGTGTTGCCCTTGCTCCCATTGCTCAAACCCACGCCCTGCAGGGAGCCCTTCTGCCCTGCCTGGCTCCCAAAACGTTGCATATGTGTGTGTGTGCACAGATGCTTGGAAACAAACACACACTGGCCAGGGATGCTGTCCTGCCTGTGCACAATGGGAGTTTGCTGCTTGTGTACAGACGTGGACACCCTGCAGCTGCTCCAGCCCAGAAACCAGCACCAGTGCTGGAGCTGTATTTGCAGTCACTGCAGTGAGGGAACAAGTGGAGGTCCTTGAAGATGAGCTCCTGAGAGGAGAGACAGTCCCCCCCTCACTGAGGAGCCATTTGCTTGCATTTACCTGCTATCCAAGTGTCCTTGCTTGTCCTTGCAGAGGAGCTCCATGCTCTTACCCATGTCCTTGTGTGTGGGCAGCAGGAGTTGCGTGGGCACCTTGGTCCCACACATGGAATCAGTCAAAGCAGCATCACTTCTTGAGTGGAGAATGCCAGAGTGGGAATGATAGAGCTTTTAGAGAGATAGACAATGCACAAGTCCCTCCCCAAGTTTTTCACTTATCCCCCTTGTGTCCCCTACCCTGGGGCTGAGTGACCCCTGTGAGCAGAGGGCTTGAGGAGAACTTCTTGGAGCAGTGCTTAATGTGTCCAGCTGATTCTGAGGTGAGTTGTGATTAGGTTTGTACAACTGGGTTGCAGCTGTCACTGAGCTGGTCCAGAGAAAAATTCCTTGATAAATTGCCTAAGTGTTGTGAGCACCTTTGGCATTATGTGCTTTTCCCCCTTTTTCTAGGAAGATGGAGAGCTGGAAACCAGCCTGCTTCTAGGATTCACCCAGCCCATGCCAAAGACATAGCTTTCAGTCTGGGAGCCCTGATGTGGGGATGTAACACCCAGTGCCAACCTGCTGTCCTGCCGAGGGCAGAGCTTATGACAGTCTGAGCAAACAGAGCTGGGGACAAATCCTGGGAGAACACCAGAAGATATAATGGGATGCTTTTCTTCCCAGCCAAGTGGACCATGCCCTCAGCACACAGTAAGTGTGAAGGCGATGGTCTTGGCAGCTGGTTCCCTGTCCTTGCACAAGTGTCCCGGGGTCAGCTCTTGGGGAAGGCTGTGCTTTGGCTGTCTCCAGGTAAGCCTCAGACTGCTTTTTGAAAAAGAGTCAAAACAGCCCCCTGTGCACAGGCCCCAGCTCCAATGGCATGTGTGGGGCAGCACTGAGGCCCCTCTGAGTACCAGGGCTCACTTTCAGGGTCCAGCACAGGGGCCAACAGCAGCACCTGCAGTAACGCACACCAGCCTTCCAGCAAAGATAAATCCTTGAGTTCCTGACATGTTCCTCCCCAACAGCAACGCTGGATGTTTCCCATCTCCCAGGGTCCAGGCCCAGAGCACACAGTTTTGGCAGTGTTTTGTCTCAGAGGTGGTTCTAGCCTGTGGGGACAGCCATAGGTGCTGAGGGTGGTGTTTGGTACACCTGGGGTTTGCTCATTTCTCAGACCTTCTTTTACTGAATGAGTAACAGAAAAGAGAGAGGTTGCGTTGTTGGTTTTTAAAAATAATTTTTAATCACTGTAAACCCCACATTTCTGCTCTTTTGCTTTTGCAGTAGATGAAGCACTCTTGCCACAAAGGTAGGGCCATGGGGGCCTGTGTGCATGGCTGGGCACATGAGGCTCAGGGTGCAAACCCAGAGGCAGAGGTCCTGCCTGAGCAGACTCAGGAACACGCTGTGTATATTGGCCAAACCATGATGCCTTTTCCTACTCTGGCTGGATTCTCTTTGGCCGTGTTGTGGTCTGGCAAAAGTATCTTCCCTTGCTTCTCTCCACCCTTGAAAATTGTGGAAATTCACCTGAAATATTTGCCATTCCTCAGCACCCTATATGTGTGACCCACCAGAGCTGTCCTTTCCCGGGACTGGGTTCTGAAGCAGAGCAGAGATAACATTTAACAGGCAAAAGCAGATGAGGAGGAGATAAAGGAATAAGGGGAGGGAGGGGAGGAGGAATGCAAAGGTATGTGGCTGCATGTTGTACTGTGTTTATGCATAAACAGGCTTGCTTATCGATATCCAGATGTAAGCACGAGTGCAGGGTAATATCTCCCAAACAATGGGCGCTGCTCGGCTCGGGGAGCGCTTCCGGAGCCTCCCCGGCAGATGCTGCCGCGTTATCAGGTTGCAGCAGGCGCTCGCATCTAATCAGGGATCTGAGCCCCGTGAGCCGCACCCGGGGCTTTCGGAGGCTCCTCCAGCCTTCAGCCCACTCTGCTCTCTGAGGGGAGAGGGCAAGAGGGGACAAAAGGGGCCAAGCATCTCCGGAGATGATGCTGGTGTGCCTGGCTGCCCGGCTTCACGCTTTGGCAGGGATGCAGGAGCTGGTGTTGCCACCACGTTTTGACAGGGATGGCACCGTGTGGGTTTGCTCAGCCCTTGCAAGGAGGGAAGAGTCTGGCCAGAGCTGCAGCGAAGCGCTGGCTTTGTTCAGCCTGGGGCAGAGAACGTCAAAGGACCAAAACCGGCCACTTCAACCCCATCCTCTGAGCTGCAGCAGGGCAGGAGCTGGCCGTGGGGACAGAGCTAGCAGCCAGGGCTCTTTTCTCTTTTATTTTCTTCTATGTTTTTAA
The DNA here is from genome assembly GCF_017590055.1 of Onychostruthus taczanowskii. Classification (NCBI taxonomy): domain Eukaryota; kingdom Metazoa; phylum Chordata; class Aves; order Passeriformes; family Passeridae; genus Onychostruthus; species Onychostruthus taczanowskii. The sequence goes on from NW_024506993.1 coordinate 11,570,721, forward strand.
GGAAGGCAGCCAGAGCAAAAAAACTTACAAAACCTTCTTCCCCCACCACTCCCTAGCACCAAAACGCAATGGCCACTAATCTTAACGTGGCTCATAACTGCAAATAGCTCTGGAACTAATTCATCTGACACTGCCGCGGCCGCCTGTCTTCTTCACCAAAATCAATTAAGCAAACGCACATTTCCCCTTCCCCTCCCGCCCCTCCGTGCCCCGCCGGGAGGTGGGGCAGAGGGGAGAAGGGGCAGCCGGGACTGGGCGCTGCTTTCCCAGGGCTCGGGGGTCGGGATGGGGAGCGGAGCGAAAGGGGATTAACAAGATGGGGGAGGGACGCCGCTGGCTCCTCACAACAGGAGCTGGGATGCTCCCAGGGGACGGGTGGCGGTGGGAAAGCTTGATTGCCTCACGCAGCCACGCCGAGCCGCGTTCCTCCCTCCCTCCCGGCTCCCTGAAGACCCCTGTGAATTGTCACTCCTTGCCAGGGCAGAGGGGGAGTTGGCCACCGGGCTCTCAGAGCATTTTTTATTTGCATGGTTGATGAGCCACTCCAGAAGGGGCAAGGGAGAGGCAGGTGGGAATTTCAGCACTGTTTGTTTGCCAAGCGAGGGCAGAGGTGTGTGTTAAAAAGGATTCGGCAAGAAATTTAGGGAGAGAAATTTTGCATTTTGTGGGAGGCAGCGGTAGGAAGCAGAGTGGGGTCTCATGCAATTTTTAAGTCTCCTGACCCTGGGGCTCCTTGCCCAGGCAGGTAAAGGCAAGGAGTGTGCCAGAGGGGCTGTGGCTCCTTCTGCCCTGCGCTGGGTGTGGGGTGGGAGGGTCTGCGCTGGGGCGGTGTATCAGCATCACACTGCTTCCCAAAAAATCCAGCACGAGTAGGACCCCCCTCTGCGCTTGCTCTTCTGGTTCCACTTCCAGATGGAAAAGAAAGCCAGGTCTGGGGTAAATGGGTTGAGTGATGGCAGGGCTTCCTGAGCATGCAGCTCCCCAAAAACACTCTTCTCAGGGAAAGCCAGACAACTGTTCTTAAGAAATAGTAGTGAGACACCTGGCCAAGCTAGGTAAAACCTCTTGAGCATTATTTCTGTAAATGCCTCCATTTGGCCCATATCACCTCCTCCCATCTCTATTGAAATGCCCTTCTATTAATAAATAACTCCATTCTCCATTACCCCATCCCCACAGCTCACGTTGAAGTAACTGGGAATTTGGGTTTGGTTTTTATAGACATTAGAAATAGATTTTATCTTTATTAAGGATTCTGTCTCCACCACCCCAACCTTTGCTCCATTGCACACAGAACAGCAGTGGCTGGAGCAGAGGAAGCAGGACCCTGGGCTGAGCTCAGCAAGGGGAGAGGCAGGAGAACCTCTTCCTGGCTTTGGCCAGGGCAGAAGAGGTTTAAAAGGGCCAGATCCTTCCCTGTACATTGGTCACCTGTGAGTATGTCTCTATAGCATGGTGTAAAGTGCTTGAGAAAACAAGGGAGAAAATGTGAATGAAGAATGTTTAACAAATTTTGTATCTGAAAGATTTAGTTCTCAAGGGTTTGTTTGTTTTGCTTTTGTAGTGGCTTGGAAAATACCTATTGGGAAGCCTCCTGAATACAGTCGTAGTGCTGAGCCACCACATGAATTTGGGGAAAATTTTCTTTTTCTAGGCTGTGGGTTGCAAACAGTCCGTGGAAAATATTTGAGTTTTAAGTGCATTGGTTGGCTGTGATGGGGCAGGGAAGTCACAGGACAGCATTTTATGGCCAGCTTGGACGGCAGCATGGTTTCTGGCATGGAAACCAGTGCATGTAAATTAGAATTGTGGTTTCCATGAATACTATCATATATGGATTGGAAGCTGATTTTCCAAGAGCTGTCGTGCCAGGAAAAGTTGTGCTCTCACATAGCCCCAGGCAGCAAACACAAGTGACACAAACATGGTGAGGGTGAGTTCATTTACAACTGTGACTGTTCAAAAAGTATTTCTAACATTTGCCTTCCCTGCTGTTCCTCCCCCCATCCATCCCCCCTTCCTCCTCCCCTTCCAGCTATGCCAGAGTGAGCTCGGAGGTTTGGTATCCAGCCTGATGAAGTGGCTGGTGCTGGGCTGGCGGGGCTCGGCGCCACAGCTGCGCACCTGGGCGCAGGTAAGGCTCCAGCAGGGTGGGGACTGGATTCTTTCCCGGCCCCTCTCAGCAAACAGCTCCTGCCCTGGAGCCCTGCGTTCCTCTGCCCTTATCTCCCTGTGCAAGGCAAAGCTATAAATGTTATTGGCCATGAAGTTATTCATCCCCTTCTAAGTTACGCATATGCAAAACTGGCTCTCCTGCTGGAATGGGAGTCTCCATACCAAGAGTGGGTGTTTAAAGATTTTTTTCTCTTTTTAATAAAAGTCTCCAAGAAAGAAGCATATTAACATATAGTAACATTAATAGCACTGGATCTGTATAAAGCTAGTTCTATATGTTACCACAAGTAAACAACCACAGCATTTCTTACAAGGTAAACATGCTGTAGCTCCAGGGATAGCTACACTGAGGTGCAGAGCAATAGCCCAGCTCGTCTGTGCAATTAGCAGTGGATACAATAAGGAGGACGTTGAGCTGGGACGTAGGTCCTGCCTTCATCACAGACACAACTCATCCCCTTGCCTTCCCTGTCCGAGGGATGTGGCATTGGTCGTGTCCTGGAGTGCTCTGCAGCCACACTGGCACACAGCAGCATCCATCCCAGTTGGATATGCACTGACATTCTTACCAGAGCAGCACGCAGTGGTGGGGGCTGCCAGCAGAGACCAAAATTTCAAAACTCAGAAGACCTCACTGTCTTCTGGGAGTTCATAAAATTCATTCTGGTTCATACCTGCTGTCGTTTTAAAATCATTTTCTGAAGAATGATTCAGTTCAAGAAAGAAAGGAACTATTTTACTTAACTGATAACTAGAGACTCCAATGATATATAAAGGGACGGGAGATCTGTTACATCTCTCTGACCTCTGAAGCTGGAAGAGGCCATTCCCCCATTTATGGCATGCTTCCTATTTTATTAGACTCATGCACAGGCTGTATCATTTGTTCCCTGTTTTTCCCCCATTCTGTTGATGGCTCAGACCAAGATCAATGCTTTAAGCCAGCTGAGTCTGGAAACCTCTGGATGATCCAAGCAGCAGTTCCCAATCAGTCTCATCACCTTCCCTTCTCCTGCTGCAGGGCAGCTCTCTGCAGAGGGTGTGTGGTGCAGGGGTGAAGCAGTGTGGGACAGGGCTTTTCAGGGAAGCAAATGTGAGATCCTGGACAGCTTCTGTCCCACATTTCAACTTCTGTGGCCCAGAATCAAACATGTCATTGCAGCCTGAACCCTCATGGGCCTGATGGAGGAGCAAAAAGAGAGGGCTGGAGGCAGCAGATCCTAATCTTTATTAAATAAGAACAAAGCTTATGCCGGCTAATGAGAAAAACAAACTGATGAAAGATCCAGCGAGCTCCTCAGAAGGACACAAAGAAATTCCCTCTGAACAAGAACAGGCTAAAAATATTACCGAATATTTATTTTCCTGGCAATGTCTTCACAGGCTCCAGATTTGATGCCGCCTCTTTGGGGATTGGCATGGCAGTCACAGGGACTTCAGAGGAGGGTACTCCGAGCTCTGTGTGATGCCAGTCTGAGTCAGGGCAGAAACAGCCAGGACACGAGAGCACAAACTGCCTCGGTGCTCTGAGATGACAGCCAGACCCTGTACACCTCTGCTTCTCTTCAGGCAACAGAATATTCACCATTGGTTTATGTCCATCATCTTGTTTGGAGCCAGTGAGCAAGAGCCAGAGATGCCACAGACGCTTTTCTCCAGTTTCATTTCCCTTCTCAACATGGGCCATTGTGCACAGGGTGCCAAGGCTTGCAGTGATGATGAGCACACTCTGCACCACGACTTCAGACACATCAGGGACAGCTACCTAGAAACCTGGGGCACTAATTGTCTTATCCAGTTCCACAAAGTTCCCCCAAAGGAAATCCATGACCTGCTGGCTTACCAGCCCTGGGGAGCCGCCATCAGCAAAGGTATGGGCGTCATTTGCAAGCAAACCCAAAACCACGTGAGGATGCTCTGATTGCACACGTAACATTATGGATTCCAAAGCACAGACCATGCCTGGGGAAACCATCAGGGTGGGGAGGGTTGTAGGAGGTTGTGATCAGCCCAGCATGCGCGGTGAACCCCAGTGAGCAAAGCTGCACCCGCGCAGGGGTTTGCAAAGATTCAGCCAGCCCAGCTGTGCTGTGTCTCCTGCCCTTGCCACTTCCCCTGGGCCCCCATTAACCTCTGTCCAGCCCATTATCTCCAGAAATGGTTGGTGGGAGGCAATGCCATTGCTATGCTGGGTCAGACCACCCAGCCAGGACATGCAGCTGCTGGGGTGTTCAAAAATCAGCTCCTAGTTTCACAGCTGCACCCCCTTTGCCATACGGGCTGAGCCCCAAACCTTAGTACTGAGTACCCACTGAACTTGGCTGAAAACATCACTTCAGAAGGCAAAAGCAGTGCAGCAAAAAGGCCTGCAGTTCCCCCTCTGCTTCTGTCTTCACTGACCAGGAAACTTCAGCCTCTGCTCTTTTAATGTACTGTGGCTGAACTTGTTGCCAGCAGGTCAAAGGAAACATAATTTACTCGGGCTTTGATTCATTTGATACAGTTTGGGGTGAAAAGGGGGAGGGGGAGGATAGGAGACGAAGGCAATGAGTGGTGGCAGGGAAGGAAAGAGGTTGCCTGTTTGTGTGGAACTGGATTAGTATGAAAATGACAGAACCATTTTCTAGCCAAGAGGGCTTCAGCAATACCAAGAGCACTTTGATCAGAGCCGGGGCTCCCTGTACTCAGATTGGCCATGATGGAGAGGAGGCAGCCTGAGCATTTGTCTGGAGGGTGCTTTTTATCTCTTTCACTGATTAGTAGATTGGCAAGGGGAGAGGGGTGTATTCTGTATTGCCTGGAGAGTCCTTCTGCTGCTCAGGCAGGACCAGGGGATGGTCAGAGTTCCCTTCTGGCAGCTAGCTCTCATCATGTCTGCATCTCCTTAGCACCTCCTCATGTTAGACCTTTTACCAGCTCCATCATGAGTTTCCCTGCCCATTTTCCTGCTGGAGGGAAGGTGCAAGGCTTGGAAGAGACAAATGAACCCATGTGGAACTAGAGGGGGCTTTTTCTAGAGACACATTAGAGGCACCAATTGTCCTATCAATATCTGGAGCATGAAGAGCTCACAGGCACGAAGAATGGGCTGAAATCAGGGGAGCACAGCCCTTACCTCACATTGCTTCTGGTTGTGCTTTTTCATGGCAACTTGGTCCAGCTCAACTCACTAGCCTTGTCCCCACTGGTGCTGTGCAACCCACAAAATATTGTTAAAACTCCCACTCTCTACCCTGCCCACTCCTTTATTCACCACCATCAACCTTGCAGAAGTCAGGGGCCATGCTGAGCTTCTTAATGTAGGTTTTCCTTCAGGTACCTAAGCTTTGTCTTGGCTATTGGCTTCAGGACAGGACTAAATGGAAAGCAGGAGCCAGCAGCTTTTGCAGAGAGCCCCTCCTGATGGCAATGCCTTTGAGTCACCTCACGCACCTCACTGGGCTGCACGCTCTTGGACCAGTCTCATGCTTTCAAACACAGATTGCTTCCCCTTTTTTGTGGGGGAAAATAGAGGAAAAGGACAACATCCCATGTGAGAACTTAAATATTTTACTCTCCTGCTTTTGTCCTGACTGGCTGCTGTTTACACAGGGGTGAAGAGGCCAGGAGGAAGCAAAGTGATGTGGCTGCTGTGGTTTCAGTTCTCACTCCACCTTGCTACTGAGAAACTGGACCCGTGGTTTGGTTTGTGGCAGGGGGGGAAGAGGAATGGCCTTGGATCTGATCCCTGCTGGGAAAGCTCTTTCAGTCCCACAGAAGCAACACCAGTGGGGGCTGGCTAAAGAGGAGAGAAAACCAGCCCCCAACAAGCCCCACTCCAGCAGCTCTCGGTGCATTAATATTCACCACAAAGGCAGGGGTGTAAATTCACCACTATCTCCTCGGAGTTTGCCGTTTATGCCATTCATTTCACATAGATGTCACTACTGCCTTATGAGCACTCCTCCGAGCCAGCCGCTTAAATGGACCCAGTGCATTATAGTAATGGAGTAACTGTATAAAAACAATGAAATCCAATCTCTTTAAACTGATTTGATGTCTGCCTGAACCACAACATTTCCTGCTAATGGCTTCCTTCATTTTGTAATCATGATCTCCACCTGATCAGATTACAGCTGTTTTTAATTACAAAGCTAATAGAGTTTGTAGGCAGTGTCAGGCAGACAGCGCATGCCTGGGGTGGGCACAGGGTGGAGTGGAGCTGGTGGGGCTCTGGGTGGCTGTTAACACACCCAGCTCATCAAGCTGACTGTCAAAACACTGGGAGCAGGGGGCAACTAGGAGAGACAGTGATATTTTTCAGCATGGAGCCAATATGCTGCTCTCCAGGTCAGTGTCTGTGACAGCAGACAGCCCTGAGTTGTGCTCCTGCTCCATACTCGTGCCACCAGGCCAGGCAGCTGGTGATGCCCAGAAGATCCATGGCATGTGTTGGTGCTCCTGCAAGGCAGGTGGCAGGGTCACAGGGAGGCATGAGAAGGCCAGAAATAGCTCTTCTTGATGATGGAGTATAGAAAGAGAAAAGAAAATAACCAGACCAGAACAGGAATGCATGGTACCATTTGGCTTTGGCAACCAATAGGGCAGGAAGGAGGATTGCAGATAACTGACAGTGGAAAAAGCCCTGGAGATTGATGTCTTTCTTATGGGATAGTGCAGTCAGCTGCTGGGTCTGTGTCCTTCTCCTCAGCCCAGGAAGAGAAACCCCAGGGACTGTGTCCACAGCAGCGCCCTGTCCCCACTGGCCTTGTTTAGTCCAGCAGTTTGTTTGTGTATTGATTACTCTGTCTCTCTGGGTTAGGGATATGGATCAGCATAGCTGCAGGGAAAGGAGAAGTTTGAAAGAGCTGTTCCCAAGCAGTACTGGGCAGGGATGTTTGTACCCAGTGGACCATGTGCATGCACTGCAGGCGAGCTCAGGTTTGACTCTAGTGCTGGAAAAAACCTCTGTGTGCATTACAGTAGTGCTGGGTATCTTTTGTTGATGTTTAAGATTCAGCTGAGGTGGTGCTCAGTTGAAGCTGGGTGAAAAGCCTTGGCAGAGAAACAGCAGCGTCTCCCTGTCATACCTCTCTGTCCTGCCGTGTGAACCTCTCTCCAGGGCTGGTGGAGCTACTGCTGTCTACCAGAGCACAAGGCCAGGCAAGTGGCACAGCTGAGGTGCCAGATTACAGAGCTGGGGAAGCAGGGAGCAGGCAGGTGCAGCACCCCGAGGCAGCCCAGCCCCTGGGAGTGTGTTCCTGAGCAGCAGAAGTGCCCTGCTCAGTTCACTCTGCTGCAGGAGGTGCTCATTCCTTGCTCTTGCCATGCCAGAGCTGCACATGTCGGGTGATGCACCAGCTTTGTAAATGATTTAGGGTCCACATCAAGAGCCCATCAATTATGTACCCTGGGACTTAATTATTTAGCTTGACAGGAGTCTCTCCCCTTAATTTCATTGTCTTCTCAGTCTCCCGTTTCACTGTGGATGCTCTGCTGGGAAGGGTGCACTGTTTCTGCTTCTTCTCTGCATTGCTCAAACTCATCTGTTTCCCCCTTCCCTCAGCAGATGAGGAAAACAAGACCCAGACATGATTCCAGGGCAAGGTGAGGGTCTGGGCCCTTGCTCCATCACTGCTGTGCTCTGCCCTTGAGCTGTGTCAGGGACTGGACTCTGACACTGGTCTAAATGAGCAAATTTAGGAGGTTTTGGGGGTGCTGTAGGTGAGATGGATGCTGAGTTGAATTTCTGTGATTTCTAATGTTCTTTCTCACAGCTGGTCACCCCCAACAGACAATGAAGAGAGTTCCTGCAGCCCTTCCAGGTGCTCCCTGGCAGCACGGGGGATCCTGCCTGGAGTGATGCCTGCCTGTTACACCAAGAGCCATCAGCACATGCCATCATTCACTTCTCTCTTCCTCCCTGCTCTTTTCTTCCCTTCCATCTCCTCCTTTATCTGAACTTTTAAACTTCATATCTGGTGCAGATTTTTGCAGTAACTCAAGCCTTTGAGAATTGTTAATGCTGGGCTGTTTTCACAGCAACATTAAATACGCACTGTAAAAATGCTGAGTATCAAGTCAGTCACTGCTGCTGGGTCATGAGAGCCACAGGAGAGCAGAGGTGAGAGCAGTGTTCATGCTGGAGGGGCAGAGCTCAGGCAGGCAAGGCCCTGGATTTGACAGGATTTCCTCTCCACGCCGTCTCCTTGCCATATCTTGGTATGGTTTTAAGCATGTTTATTTTTCGACCCTCAAAAACTACCTTTCCCTAAAATAAATAAAACTAAGACCAGGAGTCTAGGATTTTAAAGCAACCCTACAATAACAAAGCAGTGTGTGCAGATCAGTTGTCACCAGCAACCCTACAATAACAAAATAATACACGCAACCCTACACAACGCTGAAACAACCGCTACGGGCATGCGAGGAAGGAAATCTATTTTCCAGTGTCGAGCTTAACAAGACTTTGTTCTGCAGTAAACTCAGGGGTCAGAAGGGGGATGTAAGGACCAAAACACCTTGAGTGGTGTATCTTTAATGTCACGCAGCAGGCAGGGTTGTGGGACACGCGGCAAACGCCACTTCGTTAGCGCGGGGTTTAATCGTCTGGAAAAGGAAAAGAAAGCGAGGGCTTGCGATGAAACAGGAAGTTCCCTCAAATCCTGGAGCCTTTGAAGAATTGTCAAAGGAATGAGAAGTCTGAATGTTTGAAAAGGCTCTGGGTTGTGGAGCCAGAGGGGGCAGGGGGACACAGAGAGGGAGGCATCAAGCACAGACCTTCTCCAGGCCTACACTCCTCTCTTTGTTCCCCTTTTCTCTTTTTTTTTTTTTTTTATTATTAGATGCTTTTTTCATTGCTTATTTTTTTTGTCTCTCTCACACACATGCACTTTCATAGGCCAGCAAGAATTTTTTTACAGTTTCAGCAAAGCCCAGCCTTACACCACGGCATTGCTGGTGTGGCATTTCCCACACCTTGCTGCGGAACAGCACGTGGAAGTAGCTCTGTGATCCAGGATCTGCTCATGCATGACGCACAAACCATTTTTTTGAGGAAGTGTTTAGAGAGTTTGAAAAGTTCTGGTTAGCTGCCTTTTTTATATTTTTAATTAGTTTTTTTCTGCCTCTTCTATTTTTTGGGTGTGGCATTTCTGTGTGGCTGCAGGAGTACACAGGCAATGCCTCCACTTCTCCTAGTGCCTGGTCAGCCAAGAGCAACCAAAGAAAATTCCTGTATGATTTCTGAAGCATTTTTCTCAGCATTTGAAATGCAAATATGCTGAAAAAGAGTAGTTCAGTGGCTTAACTATTACTAGAGGGAATCTGGTTGCGCAAAACTGGTGATGATGGTGATGATAACGATGATGAAAGGCTGGTTCAGGGTTGAATTTAATGACCTGTGGTGTGCTAGTAAAAGGGCCTGGAGAGCATAACTGGGAGAGCTTCTCAGCCAGCTAAAGGCATGATGAGGATGCCCAGTGCTGGAAGGGTACCTGCAGGCACGTTTTCACACAGAATAGGTTTTATTTCCTTTCAAGCCCAAGGTGTGGAAGATGAGCATTTTCTTCTATATACTGAGGGAAACAGGATCTGCCCTTCCCAGGCAAAAACTGCTGGTGATGAGTTGCCTTTTCCCCTTGCAGGGTGCCCTCTCCAGTGCCCAGAAATGGCAAGACATGACCAGTGAGGTGGCTGAGAGGGAGCACCCAGCTGCTCTGCAGAGAGGGTGAGCCTGGTGAAAGAAGTCTGGAGCAAGAGCTGAGACACCGTCATGACACTGTGCTTTCCTCTGTGCTAATTGTACGCTTGGGACCAAATTTAGACTGGTGTAACTCTGCTGAAATCACCAGGGATTAATTTGGCCTCTGGTGGCTCCATTGTTTTAGCTAAATGAGTCAGAAGAAGCAGTGTATTCTTTTCTGCACACAGTGGGGCAGTGGCAGTAATGGCTCAGCGAGGCAGACCCCAAAAGCAGCGTGACTGGGACCTGGGATCGGGGCTTCCACGAGACGAATGGGGCTGCAAGAGGAAATGTTTTGACATTTGGGTTATAGATGGAGGCAGGCTCAGCGTGGGTGCGAGCGGTGCTCACCGCTGCTGCAGGCAGAGGGGAAGGGGGCTGGCAGGTTCCCTGAATATTCGGCGGTGCCGTTTGGAGTTCCTCAATTCTTCGGCCATCGGAGAGGGAAGCTGTGGCTCTGGAAGGGGCACGTGGTGTCAAAGGGGACTTCACACCACTTCCCGGCCTGGCAAGAAAGGGAGCCCTGGCTGGAAACGTTCAGAAAGCACCGGCTGCATCCCTGGCTGCTTGTGCTTCTGCCAGCGGCTGGGTGTGGGGAAGGAGTGATGGGGCAGAGCACAGGCTGGAATAGGTGTTTTGGGAAAAAGTTTTGACTGCTAGTCCAAGGCAGTGTGCTGGTTTAGCATGTTATGAATGCCCTCAAACTCTGGGAAATTGAGGATGATTTGGAAAACTGCAGTTTTTCCAGCCCAGGTCAGTACAAGCTGTTTTCAAGCAGAGAGGTGTTTGTGGAGGGCCTGCAGGAACTGTGTGCCTCACCCAGCCAGCATCCAGCCTCGTGGCAGGCAGTTTTGGAGGGGAAATGGAGCAGGCAATGGAGATGAAAATGTTGCTCCCCTTCCCATGCCTGTTGCTGCACCCCATCTCCCCTTTTCCTGCTGTACCCACTGGACAGGTGAGCACAAGACCTCAGTCTCCAAGGCTGTCAACCTGGCACATTTTGCCATGGCCAAACACTCTTTAAAGCAAGTACAAAGGCAGATCTTCTTCTGAGGATGGAGATAACAGTAGGTAGGAAGGGCAGGGCGGGGGGAGCAGACCTGGAGCCTCGCTGCTCCCAGCGCTCCTGTACCTCCACAGCTTGAACGGGTGCATTCCCAGCGTCCGGGGCCGGATAATAAGCAGAGCCACAGCAGCTATTCAGGAGGCTCTGACCCTGGCTAGGTAACTACATAATGAGCCTGTTTGAATTGCTCCCGTCCCTGCCAAAGGGGTGGGATCGGGGGATGCTTTTGTTTGCAATAATGAACCTGTAATTATGCTACATTTCTTGGTTTTAGCCACATTTTGTGTGTGTGTGTTGTTCTCTTTGTATTGACAGATTTATGGCCGGGATACGCCGCTGCACCAGGAGCCGTACGGCACCGTGTGGAGACTGTCTGACTGTCGTCTCAGAAAGGTGTGGGGAGAGGAGAAGGAGGGGGGTCCTCACACTACCTCAGTCCCCGAAGGGTTAAATAAATGTATTTAAATTAATACAGATGGCACAGGTGCTGCCTTTCCAAAAGTCACAGGTTTCAGCAGGGCAGGGGAAAAAAAATCTTTTAGGCTCCAGGTGAATTAAAATTAAAAAAAAAAAAATTAGGGAACAAAATAAATAAATAGCACATACCAGACTTCAGCTCCAAGGCGCTCAATAAAATTACACTTTGAAATGCAAGGATTAAGCAGAGTAGGTGACAAGGTGACTTTGTTAACAGGCTAATCTCTTGCCTTAACAGAGACAGGGGATTTACATGTGACTGCACAAAACTGCTTTATGGTCTTCTTTCCAGCTGGAGAATGTAGGAAGGGGGAAGGAGGAGACAGGACAGGGTTGGAAGTTTTAGAGGCATTTGTAAAATGGGTTTAAACTATGTTTTTCTTATTGTTTTAGGTTTGTTGTAGGTTGTTTAAGCAAGTCTGCATGGAAATATGGCACCGATAATAAGCTGTTTCCAAAAGGTCCAGGTAGCAGATGATGAGGATGTACAGAATAATGAATAATTGGGTAAAACCATTTCTGGTGTGACTTCTTCCTTAATGGTTTTATTTGCTTTCTTATAAAAAGCCAACCAGTATCATGGGCTATTCAAAATGCTATGTCAGGACTACTTTTCTCTGAATCTTTCTTCAGCACTTCTTCACCGAGGAATGTGAGAATTCTAAATCCAGGGTACTTTTTTTTTTTTTCAAATGGCCTCTCTGTTCTTGGGTGGGAAAGGGGAGAAATTTTTTTTTTTAATAATTTAAAAATTAGAGCTTTAGGTCTTGACATAAATGGAAATGTGGGGAAGCAATCAGTTCAAACCTTACCCAGGCTTCTTTGTCTCTGGATAAAAATGACAATGAGAAAACCAACTCCTGCATAGGGTTCATCTGAAATCCAACAGAAAACAGGCTGAGCATGTTCTCTGGTTTTAAATAGATCTGGTGAAAGTATTTATCATGTTGTATGTGTTGCAGCATATCTGGAGTATTTGTGGTGACTGCAGACAGAAGAACAGATTCTGTATGGAAACTTGGTGTCAGATCCCCAGCCCATTTACAGATTCATGTGCTGGACCATTTCTGGATGAGATTTCAGCTTTTTCAAGCGGCTGAAGATGATCTCATCTATGAGGGCATGGAAACAGACATCCTAGTGAGGGAGGGGAAAGCTGCTTTTCTCTTTGCTTTGATGCTCGGGTAGCAGGAGGGAAGCCAGTTTCATTCAGAAGAGTTGTGCACCTCACTTGAGTATGACTGTTTCAACATTTCCAAAAAATCATCCCAAAGAGATGATTTGCTGAAAAAAAAAATTAAATTATGTGGTTGAGCATTACCCCCGAGGGTTACATCAGTCCTGCATTTCAAGCTACCTTTGCAGGAAGGTAAGTAAGGGCTCAGCAGTCCATCTGCCCAAAACAGCCAGGGCCAGCTTGTCCACGGACATGCCAGGAGGTCATGGAGCCAACAGGAATACAGGCAGAGGTCAGAACTGCAGTGGTGTGGTGGGAGGGGGAGTGGAGGGATGGGACAGGGCTGTCACCCAGCATGGCTGTCACCATTTCCCTTGGGGAGCCATCCGACTCCCCCAAGAAAATATTCAGCTTTGTGCTGAGTTCAGCAAACTTGATGGAACAGCTGGTCCAAGCCCCAGCTGTAACTTGGCCAGTGAGGACCTGCAGTGTTGCTCTGAGTCCCCTGTGCCCCTCAGGATATCAGGGACAGCCAGAGCACATCCTCCACACAGCTTTTGGATGACAGTGGAACTCTGCTCCCCACTGCCCAAGGGTTTGGGATTGCACAGGGACCATGGGCCAGGTCCTAGCAGGGCTCATCAGAGGCAGACTGCTGACTGTGAGCACACCAAGCACTTTCTCAAGCATGGATGATAGAGAAAGTAAAAATTACCCTCTTTAAAAAACAGGCACAGCCTCAACCCTGAAGTTTATCCACTGTTTGGGCGCTAAAACATATTTAAACGTAGCAGCAGACACTTATTCTGTGCAGGAATCTGACCAATTGTTTCCCTTCTCTCTCTTGTCCTTATACCTTAAATCATTTTGACCTTTAATTGGCCCTAATTTGCCCACAGACGGCCCTGGGACCCTTCAACACATTTGCTTGTAATTGGGTCTCTTTGTTATTTTTCTAGAGAGCCACTGTTGGTTGTTTCTTTTTGAAAACACTGTGGCATATCACTGAGAAGCCGCTTTTAAATGAGCCCTGCTGGAGGCCGGGAGAGCCCTGTGAAAGCCCAGCAGAGAGAGACAGGGCTATCTAAACGCAATTATCATATCACTGTGAAAACGTGAAACAGCCTGAGCTTAAGCAAACATCACCCGCCCCTGGGCTGAGGGTGGTAAAAGCTTTGCTGGGAGGTGCGGGTTGAACCCATGGGAGAGGTTATCCTGCCATCACACCTTTCACCCAGCAAGGTAGGGAATGTCTCTCTGCCTGTTGCTTACCGCAGCTGCGTGTGTAACTGGGCCATGTGTTTTCCTTGGTGGTTTTATTTAAATTCACCTTGTTTCAGTGTGATGGTTTGCAAGGAATTGCTGTGGTACAGCCACGGGGCACTACTCTGCAGGGCAGGAATGGGACAGCCCAGGAAAGGAGCAGCAACAGCAGCAGACAGCGCTGCCCCAGCCAGGCCCCGTGTGTGCCACTAATCTGGCTGTGGCCACAGTTTGCCCTTAGCCCTGCTTGTAATGTCATCAAGATCTTAACTGTCCAAAGTGAAGTTAGGACAGTGAGGGATGATAGTGCAGCCAGATAACATCTGCACTGCCTCCTGCACTAATGGACACTTGCTGTGTAACCCAGGCTCAGCAGTCAGCCCTGCAGCGTGGAGACCTCTCGTTAATATTTGGTCCGTGCAGACCTCACAATCAACTTAAGCTACAGGGCTGTCGAGCCCCTGACCACAGGTGTTGTGCCAATGGTCCTCTTGGAGTTTGAAGCTGGTGGCCATGAACATGGGCACTGCAGTGTGTCCCATAAAGCTGTTTTAGTGCCAGATCCCAAATAAATTTACTTTCTGTGGCTTACAGCAGTCACACAGGCAGCACCCACAGACCCCACTGCCTTGGGACAGGTTAGCAAACTACATCTCACATTGTACAGAAAGTCAAGTGAGCCGTGGCTGGCAAGGCTGGAGCCAAGGCTGGATTTCTGCCCTGTGGATGGGAGTTTTTAATTGGGTCAGTCAGTTCACGTGTGGCTCCAGCAAGGAAAAGACACTGATGTTTCCACCTGGCTGACACTTGTGGAGCTCAAATGCAATCGAGGAGGATGCGCTGCTCTGCAAAGGTAGCAGGTATGATGATGCCTCCTGTCCCTCGAGGTCATGCACAGAGACAGGCATGGCAAGATGGTGTAAAATGTAAGATGCACACGTATAGAAGAAAGAGAGAGTCCTGCCCTACCAGCATGGCTGTTAAATGTAGCTGAAACCAGCAGAGCTTGACCTTTAGAAACAGGAAAACCTCAAAAGTGCTCCATTGCCCCTGGATAATTCTTGATCTGTGGGGCTAGAAGCTGTAGTTTCTAATGGTCAAGGCATCTAATTGGAGTTAAGACATCTAATTACATGGATGGAATTAGCTCAGTAAAGTGAGTCTTAATAGCTGGCCAATAGACTCCTAGTTATGTAAAGTTCCTACCATAGTTTGCCAGCACATAACTGGCTTTCAGGCACTGGAAGAAGAAGCCCATCAAAGTGTCCCCCTTTCCTCCCCAAGTCATGCTCAGCCAGAAAGATATGACAAGGGCAAGACTTGTTTGCCCAAATCTCTACCAGCTGGAGCAGCTCCCCCAAAATGCCAAGCTCCAAATGCAGCTGGCACTGAGAGACTCCAGGTGTGACTGAAGTGCTGGTTTCAGCCCAGGGATCAACTGCACACAATACAGTCAAGGAAATTCCTGTTCTAAAGGTAACATGGAGCCAACAGGCCTGAGGGTGAGGTTTGAGATCCACACCATGCACCCAGCCATGGTCCTTCCTTGGAGAACAGACTGGACACAGAGAGCACAGTGCTGCAAAGCAGGGCTGGACACTCTTGAGTCTGCAGCAATGAAGATGGGAAACATTTTGCAGTTGTCTTCAAAATCTGCATCTCTCTCCTGACTTTACTGTAATTCTTTTCCCACTGTTTTTCTGATGTTTCTGTCCAGGTTGCCTAAAATCCAAGACATTTTATTTCTGCTAATGAGGTTCTGGTCAGATGTGGGCTCTTGCTGGGGTTCAGCAGTGGATCCTTGCTGTAACACCTCAAAGCCTTTACAGTGTCCTGGCAGATGCTGATCCTCATAAGTATATTTAGGTACTGGATCCTTGCCCTTGAGCTCCAAGTGCCCAGGGTTTTTGTATATGCAAATATTTGCCAAGTCAGGGCTCTATTTGTATTGTCTGTTTAATAATTTAAGTTTATATTTAAGTTTCTGATGCTCTGTTCATTTTTTTAATCCAGCCATAACTTAAAGGAAAGAGGGTTCTTGCTTTGCTCTTTAAGCAGATGTCTGAAGTGTCACTTGTGTTCAGCATGTTGCTGCAGCAGTGGGTCCAGTGATTTGAGTTGCTGTCTCTAGTTTTGATCAATAATGAAGGAGCAGGAGAACTGTACTGTACAAAGTTATATTGTCCCATCACCATTCCTGATGTTCTTTTGTCCCAGTGGCTGCTAGGACATGCTTTCTGCTGTCAGAAAGGTCTGTGCTGGTGCTGAGTCAGAAACCTGGTCAGCTGTCCTGCCTCTGAGCAAGACAAACACACCAGGATATGCCTGCACATGCCAGCTCCTCTGACAAGCCAGCATCTCTCAGACGGCTTGGATACCATCCCTGGCAAAGGAAGAGATGCTCATGTCATGGACACCCTCTGCACCACCTTGGTCAGAGCTGGAGAAAGAACACAGTGGAGACAGTGGCATGGGAGTTTGTTCTGCTGCTCTCTGACAGCCATGCATGGAGCAGCAGAGGGTACTGCTTCCAGGGCTGCTGTTCAGCACTAGAAAATTCCCCTTTCAACAATTCTCTGTTTTATTAAAACAAAAAAGCTTGAATGCTCAGGCAGGAAGAAGTCATTTTTCCAAAATAGACAGTGATGAACTTGGGAAAATTGGAGGGAGGCCAAGGAATTATAGCAGACTGAAAGCTGGGTGACTTTCCTGGGAGTGACCAGGGAAGATTTCAAAGCCACCAACCCCCCCTTCCCGACCACTGCTACAGAAGAGCTGAAACCTTGGCGAGCAGAGGAGTCACTGCCACCACTGCTGCTTCCTTTTCTTGCTACCAGATAAAGAGGACAGACTCTCCTTTTTCACTCCATTCTGCTCACACAATGGGCAAAGGGGATCAGTGCCAAAATTACAAGTGTGAGCCCTTAATGCATCAGGTTGAACAATGGACTTTGGAGGCGTCTGCCTTGTCGTGAGGAGCTGTACAGCTTAGTTCTGACTACCCAGTGCCATGGAAAAAAACCTCATTGTCCTGGCAAAATGCTCCCCAGAATGAAAACACCCTCCTCCCTCTTTCTTCAGCTTCCTAATGGGAAGCAAAATAACAAACCAGGCCCACAATTAAACAAACATGCCACTAACTGAGCAGAGCTCAAGTGTAACAGATGTTGCTGCAGTTGGACCAGGCAGGAGGCCGGGAGCAAGCCACGCTGGCTGGCTGCTGCTCCTGGGATGCTGTTGCTGAAGGGGTTTCTTTGCCACACCACAGCCTTCTCCTTCCACCAGTCTTCCTTCCTTTTTCTCTGGTATGCATTTTTTCTTGCTCTCGTCCTGATGCAACCTCAGCTACTCCACCTCATCACATTTCATTCATCACTTCATCAATTTCACTTTTTAGCACTCAAAACCACAGGTTTTGTTTCAGAAAAGCTCAAGAGATGGGGCAAAGCCATGCCAATTAACTTTTTAAGTCATGTTAGTATAGGAGAATGAAACAATTCTTTTTCTCCATTTCATTTTTCTTGATCTGTGTCATCACAGGCACCCAGGCTTCCCAAGGATAATTAATGCCACCTCCCAGATCCTGCAGTCCCCCCTCCCAAGTTTGATGGCTGTGGTGCAGGTGACTGTGAGGCTGTAGCTCAGCAAACCTGAGATTCCCACCCCAAAAGTGCTTCTCCTCCAAATATTACAGGCATCTCTGCAACAAATTTGGTGTTTGAGAGGTGAGAGAAACAGCTAAAGAAGGGCAAACTAAAGGAAAATGGTGTCCTTTTCATATCTGGCTGAATCCATCTTCTCTGCAGCTTTAGAACTCTGGTGCAATCCATGATGGGAGTCTTACTACCTCCAAGGCTTAAAGTCCCTGGCTCCCCAGCTGGCACCAACTGACTGATGCCTCTAATAGCCCATTCACACCCCCCCCATTTATAAGGATCTGTTCCTTCCAACTCCGTGTCAAAGGGAGCAAAATAATTTGGCACAAGGTGGAATCAGAGGCTGCTTGGCCTTGTGTGTTCCTCAGCAAAGCTGTGCCAGGCTTCTGTTACTGCTAGAGGATCAAGAGGGACTCAGGGCTGGGTAACAGCCCAGTGGCACTCCAGGGCTGGGGACAGACTTCACAGGCTTTGGGTCACTCCCAGAGCAAAGCCTCCTTCTCCCATCCGAGAGCCATGGTCATCAAGACCTTCCTGAGGTGTTTGGAAGAGGAATACAGGGCTGTACATTGGAGCAGCTGTGCCCACACACATCTTTGGCTTATCTTTTGTTCTACTTGCTCTTGCAGCTACCAGGCCCTGTGCAGAGGGGTTTTGCTTTGCCCCAGGCTGCTGTAGCACTGTGACTTCTGTGACTATTAATAGAAGTCTAAGGAAGTAAGAAAAGTTAACTTCTCTTTCTCCTTTAAGCAGGGAACCTGGAAGATCCTTTAAATCTTTCCTGAGGTGTCTCAGAACAGGACTGTGCCAGCACAGAGCCCCTCAGAGCCACATGTCACCAGCACAGTTTGGGACTGGAGCATCCCCCACATGCCATGCTCAGAAATTCTATACAGTGGAGGAGTTCAGCAGCTCAGAACGAAACCTTGCTTGGTTTGCCCTGTGTGTTGGGCAGGACAGGCTGGATACCCTGGGCACTGGCAATATTAAGCCAACACCACCCCTCAATGCTCTGCTGTGGTAAGAAACCACCAAATGCACAACTGGTATGGACCAGGGCTGCTCGTTCAGCACTCTGATGGTCAGAGTGAGAACAGCACAGACACAGAGAGCTCCAGCCAGAACAGGCTTTTATTGCTCCCAGGGCAGTGCTGAGCAGTATTTCCACTCACATGACAAATTTGTGAACAAGCAACAAGGAGCCTTTGGCAGAAAGCATCCCTGTTGTCAAAACCCCCTTCCAGGGGAAAATGAAAACCAGTTCCAGGTGAACATACAGGTATTCCTGACCAGGAAGTTACTGGAAGTAAATCACAGCAAGCCAACCAACCTATCCCTTTACTTATCACCTAAGATTTAGGGATTTTATTCTTTTGAACTGCTTACACTGAGATAAAGCACCTCAGATGGAAAATTTCATGGAGGTATTGGGTTTTACTTCCTTTTTCCATTGATAGACACAATGCATGCACATAATGTGACTGCACTTTGATAAATACAGCAGCAATTTTAGAAGGTTGGCTCTTTTAGAACAGTTGATGACATGAGCTAAAATTACTAGGAATTACCATCCAGAAGTGGATGTAAAATTATCAGGCTTCAAGTAACCCTGTCCTATAAAACAGTCAGGTGCTTTTTTTCAAAAAATCCATCCTTCATCTCACTGCCCTTTATTCCTCACCCCACCCCCTTTCTCTCATTTAAAACACAAATTTGCATCTGTTCAGTTCCCCCACACTGTGGCCCACAGCACCTTTTATTTTCACAGCAGCTTGGAAATGCAGATTTTGTGACTAAGACCTAGAGAGACACACCTTGTTACAGCAATGCATCTGGGCTGTGGCTGCAGAGCAGCCTCCCTCCTCTCACCAGCTCTGGGGCTCACTGGATGCTGCTCTGAGCCTGTTCAGGATGCTGAGTAGCAAAACGAAAGCAGTTTTTGGTTTTGTTAGGTTTTATGGCCAGCTCAGTGTATTGAGGCAGTTCTTTACAAGGTCAAGTGAAAAGGAGGGGAAAAGAGGGAGACCAAGTAGGAGAGTGTGCTCAACAGAGAGATTGGCTGGGGATGCTGCAGAGCTGCTGCCTCCAACCCTGTTACTTTAATGCTGGTACATTATATATCTAGTATGGATGCTTGTTCTGGTTCTTGCTCAATCCATTGACCAGAACATGCTGTTTAACAGAAGCCCTTCCCTTATTCCCATCCCAGTGAAGACCTATGTGGTATCTGTATTTAAAATCCATTTAATTTCAGTCTTCTGTGTGCAGGACTATTTTGGTAGAACTGGGGAAGTAATGACACAAATAGTTGATAGCACAAATAGTTGTGCTGGCAGATCACAAGAGGTGGCAACCTCTGGATGAGAGCCATGAAAAGCAGCTGTGGACAGACACCACTGCAGAGAGTTTGGCTGCAGCTGGAACAGGATGCACAGCCTAGAGCTTCAGTCACCATTCCATCAGGTCAAAGGAAGGGGAAGAGTGAATCAGTACAGAACAAATGAAAACTATTATGAATCCTGGCTTGTAAAATTAAACACAACTTTTAAAATCTCAGAAAAAAAAAATTTGGCTAATGTTCCACCACACTCTTATTTCTGTTGTCAATCTAGCACCTGGCTTAATTCCTGTCCCAGACAAAAGTAGAAATACCAGGATACCACAAGTAGTTGTTGGTGCTGTAGCTCTTCAGGTCAGGAAGAAGCAGAAGTAGTGGGGATTTCTCGTGAATTATCCTACCAGTTTCTAAAATTGTATCTGTACAGTCTTGAGTGTCTCAGCCTCTTCTAGAGCAGACACTGTAAGGCACCAGCAATAGCACCATTTCTGATTGTGACTCAGTCCAGTTTGGCTGCAAGATCTCAGATTCCTCATCCCATGATCCCTGGAGTTCTCCATACACTGCTTCATGTCCATGAGAGCATTTACTGGAAAGAGAAAGTAAAGTGAAGTGAAGGGGTAGCACCCCCAGTGACACAGGGCAAGAAATGAAACAGGACTGAGTGAGGCTAAAAATGCTGTGTGGTGGCAATTCTCAACCATTGTAACAGCCCTCAGGAGAGCTGAATAAACTAGAATATCTACAAACTAGAATAGCTTGTAACAGCCCTGTGGGGCCAGAGCCAGAAAGGTATCAGCCAGCCCTGTCCCCATCACAGAACTGAAGTTTAGCATGACTTGGAAAGCAAAGGATCTGTTTTCTCCCTCTTGGAAATGGGGATCCACAGATGCCAGATGATTAGGGCTCTTTTAACAGAAAAAGCAAAATAGAAGTATCACATAACCCTGCAATCTTCTCATCTTTCATCCAGCGATTACTTTCTTTTAGAACCTTCTTCTGTCCCTCCTGGATGGAGCATTCACTTTTGCAGAGCACTGGCAATGTGATGCCATGCTCACGCAGGCCTGGAGGAGCCTTGCTTTTCCCAGTACCACCACCAGGACAGAAACATGACTTTTTGCTGCAACCAGAGCTGCCCATAATCCTCAGGTGACTGGTGACAGCATGCCTGACATCCAGTATGCCTACAAGCATTCCAGGAGATCTCTCTGATGCAAAGCCCCTTTGGCCATGCGCTTCTATGTGAGGCAACCTCCATCTCTTTGCATTTCAATCCCATCCATCTACAGCCAATCATCTGGGAATCTTGTCACATGCATGAAGTCCTCTGCTCCATAATTACAAGGGCCAAAATAAGGTCTTTAAATGGTTTGTGAGGTGATCCAGGTGATGAGGATGTGACCTAAGGTATCAAAACTTCCAGCAATAAAGGAGCATCATCCTTAGCTAGTCCCCTTCAGGGGCTGGTATGTGGCAAGCCCTGGAATGCACCACTTTTCTTCCTCTGGCTTGATATAATTACTTTCAGTGTTATTTAAAGCTCTGACTAATCACAGGCAATGGCCAGGTTTATAATGCAACAGTGTGTAGCCTGGAGGAAATTCTGACATAATTACACTGTATAAATTCCCCCATTAGAAATGACACTGCACTGGTATTGTGTATGAAGCAGACATGGTCCAGTCAACTGGCTCTGTAAAAATCTTTGTGACCCTGTTGATATCTTATTGACACTTCTTACAATGATGAGACTGTTACATGACAGCACATGGAAGCCAAAGGCTGAAGAGTCTCTCCTTTCCTCTTGATGTCTTTAACTCTGGTTGTTTTCTTGCCTGGTTTTCTGTGGGTGAGGCCCTGCTCAGTTCTGATCACTCTGAAGTAGAAAAAAAAGCATGTGGTTATGGTACAAATCACAAAAGCCCATAGAAATCCTGACTGGGGTTGCATCATCTGCTTCAAGGAGCATTTACTCCCCTAGGTCCTACCCCTTCACTGCAGTGGGATTTTAGGCCTTATTAGGATTTGTTCCGACCTGGCATTGCCTTCCTCCATGGCAGGGTAGCGAGAGCCAAGCTGCTCCCTGCTGGTTTTAGCTCATGCCAATGGAGCAGCAGGGTGTTGTGATGGGCTAATTTGTCAGATCCTGATATGTTACTCTGCAAAATGTTTGCATTATATATCTGTAACACTGCAGTGTTAAGGCTGCAGTGTTACAAATATATTTGGATGGCCTGGGAAGAGGGAGACTGCACCCTTGGTTGGGAGGATGATGATAGAACCCTCAAGACTGTGGCTAGTGCCATTTGGGCAAAGGAAACCAAACACATTTCCAGTTTTGGAGCACTGATTTAATGTAGGTCAAGGAAGGATTTTGACCTTTTCGGCCATTATCTTACATAAGCATCAGAAAAGAAAAAATAATAATCCAATTAAATTCAATGAATATTGGTTATAAAAATAAAAGCTTGTAGAGAACTTCAAAGCAGTTTTAGCACCTCACTGAGGAAGGTTCAGGAGGGACCCACTGAAAAACTGGAAATCTGTTTGGTTTATCTTAAATAACAGGCTTTCTAGCAGCAGAACAAATGGTGATACAGTTCAGAGACTGGGATAGGGCAGTATGATTCCAGCCTCCCTCTAACCTGGGAGAACTGAGCTAATTTCAGGGGAATGGGATCTGGAGCCTTTTCAGATCTTTAGTTTCAAGCTGACTCAGGAGACCAGCAGGTCTCCAACACTGGCAAACTTAAGAGATAAATGTGTGGAGACAGTGGGTGGTCCCTTGCTGGTGTCCCCACACTGAGCAGGGTCCCTATGGGAATGCAGAGTTTTCCCCAGTCCCTGCCTCTCTGGGGTGCATGCTCTTGCCTGGGCCAACACCAGCATGGAACAAGTTAGCACTGCTGTTCCCTATGGCAAACCAAGCTGTGGCTAAAGGAGTATTTGGATACCCTGGGCTGCCAATTCAGAATTTTCCTAAAACCAGCAGTAAAATTTGCCTCTGATTCCTTTTTAGGAAAGGAAGGCTGTAATATAAAATCCCATTTTCTAGGCGTTAAAAGTTTACAACCCGCACCATTAAAAGCAACATTCTGTGTCTAACTTAATGTTTGGTCTTCAGGAACAGCTAGGAGGAAAAGAGAAGGTTCCCTGTTTGTTCTACAAAACAGGAAAGTGGTTGCTTTCTATACTGTAAATATGCATTAGAAAGCTCTTATAGGCTCGTGCTGGGGATTTGATGTTTTTAACTGACTACATTCCTTACATTTTTGTATAACTGCCAAGAAAGCTAAATAAAATGGCTTTTTTAGTGTTTCCTCTAAGAATAGCCCCGCTTCTTTGTAAATATAGCAAAGGAATTGTTGATAATAATTCTTTGGGAGAATAACTGGTGTTATTGATGTTAAAAGTGGAAAGATTGCTGTTTCTCTGTCTCAGAAACAGAGCTAACCAAGTAGGCTGGAACTTCAGAAGGCCTGAGCATTCCTTGGCCAGTTACTGAAATTAGACTGGTTTCATTCCTGTGCCACAAGGTGTAGAATCAGAGAAGACCAGCACTGAAACTCAAGTAGAAACAAAAAACCCAAACCCTAAGATTTGTATTTTCTTTCAGGATGCAAAACTGAACTTTTTTCCTCCTTGTTTGCATTTCTTCATTTGCAGATTGTTCTGCCTTCTGCCAACTTCCGCTGAAAAACTGAGGTTAATTTACTCAGTAAATGTGCACAACTAATACTTGGGCACCTTTGCAGTGTTAGGGGAAGTTCCACCCTCCTGAGCCACCAGCATGCAAAGATCAGCATTCTCAAGTTGAGCCAAAGTTTAGACTACAGAACCCTGCCTATTGCTTGATTGACACTCATCACACATATGCCAAGACCTTGGATGTGTTTTGTAATGCCATGCAACAAACTGGTAGTAAAACCAGGATTGCAGCATGAGAATTTGAGCCAGCCTGTGCCATGCTTTGACTGCTAAACATTCCTGCCATCCAGGATTACGAGAAGGTGGAAAGCTCTTAATCCACTTGTATGTCACTTCCAGGGGGGAAAAAAGCTACAATTATTTTTTTAGGGTTGACTGAAAGCCTCTGTCTTCCCTGCAGTTGAGACAACCCCTCACAAAGGCTCCCTGTCATTGACCAGACTTGCCCTTCAGCTGAGCGTGCAGAGATTTGGTGCTTGTTCAGCCCAGCTTCGTCAGGGCTGGTAGCCCTCGTCAGGATTATTTTTCAAAACAGAGACTTGGTGGGGCCAGGCTGTAGCATACAGTGCCCAGACACTGCCTTCTGTTTGTTCTGAGTCTGCCTCCTCCCAGCTTCCCCAGTTGCTCCCTACCTGTGCCATAAAAGCTGCTCAACGGTTGCTCCTGATTCACCTTTGCCAGCTGCACACAGCATTTTATAGCTGTCTGTGATCATTTGCTCTCTCATTTACTTCCCAGAAATACCCCAGTCTCTTTAGTTATTCCTTGTAGAGGTATAGTAAGTTAAAATAGGGCAATTGTAGTCATGACAGTCAGTGCTGTCATGACTGGGTTTTCCTCTATTGTCAGTTTGGTTACTTGCTCTTTTTGTCAGTGAGATGTCCGCTGTGCCAGATGGTATTTGAAGGCAATATGCTGGCATCTTTGGAGCCAAAGAAAGGTGCTGTGTTTCACCTTCAAGCCTGTGCTTGTGGCACAGCTTTGAGGATATCCAAAGCTACAATGTCTGTAATGACAACAAAATTCATGCAATCGGTAAGAGAAAGGCTTCTCATCATCTCTACAAGTGACTTGTGAATGTGAGGTGGTGAAGGATGGAAGGCAGAGTTCTCACCCCATAAGGACTTTCAAGATTAAAAATTAAAACAGCTCCTAGTGGTCCCTGTATCTACCAGTTAAAGCAAATAAAAACTCAGCCAACTAAAAACCAACACCACCAAAACCCACTTGGTTTTTATCAAGATTGAGAGATGACACAAAGACTGACTACAGCATTAATGAGCTTGTCTGTCGTTCAGGAAGATTCAGATCCTTCTACTGCTGTTTCCAATATGCATCTGGGCTAGTGGCTGCTCTGTCTGTGTTCTTAGATTTCATGTTACCACTACTAGTTCCAAATTTGGGTGGATTTTCGCAGGTAGGACTTTGTTTGGGTCTAAATTGCAGCTAATTTAGCAGGTTCCCAGAACTTCAATTCCAAATGAGGACAGAATTATGAAAACTGATTGTCCTATGAGATTTCTGCCATTCAAAGTCAAATTCATGTGCTAAACTTGATTTGTCTATTCCTTTTACTACTCTTTGGAAAAGTCTGAGCACTGTGATAAGGACTGTGTGGAGTAGAATGAGAGCAGAATAGGTTAAATCTTGCAGATATGCTCAAATTTGGGTTAAGGAGAGACCCCAACCTGGAATCCAAAGCACTTAATGATTTCTGCATAACTGGATAACTGAGCTGTAATGGGATGCAGAGTGTTTGTATGTTCATCTGCCCATGAGCGGCACAGCTTCTTTTAAGTTGCCTGGACTAAAGGCCCCAAAAGATCTTATACTAACTGTAGGATAAAATATCTATTGCCTGCCTGAATCCCTCCATGTGCCTGAGTGAGAGGGATGTGAGTGAGGGCTGAGTTCCCAGAGTGGGTGCAGGGAGCACAGTGTGAGAGCGTGCGATGCTGTTCAGAAACATGGCTTAAGGTCAGACTCCGCTCTAAAGCTTCCCCAGAATCCCAAATCCTCTTTTTATATGAGTTTCACTCAAACACAAACAATTAAAGAATTTCATCTTTTCCTACTACGGTGGGAAAGCTTGGATGCTTCTCTTTTCTCTTAACTTTATTAAACAGCCCCAGAGTGTTCCCTACATGAAGGTCCTGCCTGGCTTCAGACAACCCAAATCTTTGTATTTGTTGTGGATGTTTGATGCCAATTGGCAGCAAGGAAGAGAAATAACACAGCTTCTTGCAAAGAAGAAAAAAAAATGAGGGGCAGCTACAAGCCTTGTGTGTTCTCATATGGTTGGAATGATTTGACCAGGACTCCCATCAATGGCAGCATTTCAGAGCCCTCAGCAAGGGCCATTGCACATCTCCACTATCTGTGTCCTTTTACATTTCCCCTCCTAAAAACAGCACCAGCCAGCTTCAGAGCTTAAGCACCAAATGTTCTGACCCCTGCCTGGAGCACAGGGAGGTCCTTTTTGTATTTTTAATTTTGGAATTTGCCCCATTAATAGGCACGGTCTGGTGGAATGGAGAGAAACATTCCTCCTGGGCCAGATTGCTCTGGTCTCCAGCAGCTCTCTCATCACCAGGGGTTTGTCCAAGCGTGCAGTATGCTAACATCCTGCCAGCTCACCTTTCTCAAGCTGACTCAAAGGCATTAGTCCCACCAGTGCAAATAAGGTGTCTGCCACATGTCTGCTGGTTTCTTCCTGGTGCACTGAGGCAAAGCAGCCTTTCCTCGTCAGTCATTGACCAAAACTGTTGGTTCTGGAACTGACTGTGCTGGTCGCAGAGGATGCTAAAACCTCTTGGAAGATGGGAGGCAAAAAGTGTTCTCTTTTTAAACGAATAAAGCTCTATAAGGAATTTTCCTGAGAGCTTATTTGACATTTCACTGACAAAAAGAGCAAGTAATCAAACTGACAATAGAGGAAAACCCAGTCATGACAGCACTAACTGTCATGACTAAAATTGACCTATTTTATTTGATATCTGGAATTGAAATGGCTTTCCTTCTCCAACTCCACCTACTCAACACTCCAAGTCACATCCAGAGAGCCTTTACATAAATTTCTTCTCTCCTCTCCAGACTACCAGCACTGGAGTTCCACTGCATTTATTTCTAGACAATTGACAAATATTCCAACTTGAATTTGCTTGCTGAATCAGTGTAGTGGACTTAGTTCAGTCTAGGGAGAATGTAGCAGTTGGAGGACATTTTCAGGTCTATCAGACACTTCTATCAGGGTTGACTGGAGGAAGTTTGGTCCAGTTTGGTTAAACTGTTAAAATTGCAGCCAGTTCCTGAACTGCTTGTTAAAGCTCAGGCCTGGTACATCCCACTCTATGTAGGTGTTTTCCAGGCAGCACCCCCTGCTCTGTTTAGCAGACAGTTCCCCCTTTCTACTCCCTAAGAGCAGGCTGAGAGGGATTTCTGGGTAGCTCCAGGCCCCTGGATCAGGCACCTCATGACCTACCTGCCTCCCAAGAGAAACACAGCTGTGTCACAGGAAAGCTCAGCCCAACATCTGCACATGGCCAAAGCAGCACGGACATGTCACTGCTAAATGCTGTCACAGGTTCTGTGGCTGAGGAAGGACCTTGCATTGTAAAATGCACACATAGAGAGCAAGCCCATGATAAGAGAGGCTTTTAAAACACAAATCTTGTTGAGAGGAGTGGTGAGCCCAGCTCTATCTGTATCTAAAGACACAGATCCTGGTGGTACTGATAAACTGCTGGAGTGAGAGCCTAATGCCCCTTGGCTCCTTTAGGAAATAGGACTTCTACTAACATCTGTAAATAAATATCCCCCTGTGTCTTTACACACTTAAATACCTTTGCAAACCTGGCTCCTTGCCTGTTTCCCATACTTGGCTGCTTCTTCTTAATGTTTGCGGGGTAGTAGGAGCAAGAGCTCAGCTGTAACTTGGGGTTGAATTGTGCAAAGTGCTGCACAGGCAGCGAAAAGATCTCTGACTGCTTCCCAGCATCCAGGTCTTGTTTTAAAAACAACCTCCCCTGGTTTGTTTGTATGGTTTTTTATGTTTTATTCATTATTTTCTTGTTTCCTTTATATTTCTGATGCCTTCAAGCTAGAATACCTTTGCTGAGCTCCTGACTGAGCTAAGCCAAGCCTGCCACATGGAAAACAGTTTTTACCTGTGTCCTGCTTATCTGCAAGTGGTGAGTGTGGTTGGAGTGAAGCTGCAAGGGTTGAAATGAAGGGTGTTAGGGGTAATACTGCACAACAAATTTTGTGCTTCAAGATTCCCACTGGGATTAGGGAACATGAGCATTGCTGGAATAAAAAGCAAAAGTTTAGACCACAGAGAACTGAGCAGATGCAAACATGTGATACAAAACTGAAAAACTGTGCTCCAAGAGAGGCAAATGCACTCCAGCTGTGCCTGGAGTGGGTGGGTCATGGTTTTCCTGTGCCCAGGCTGTTTATTCGACAGCAACTACCAGGATGGGATTTCCTCCAGGTTTACATCAAGGAGTATGTCATGTCTCTTGATCCTTAACTAGGTAAAAGTTATTGTATTAATAATCAACCAACCTGGGGTTCCAGATTGAGTGACAATTTGGCTCCATCCCCTACTTACATAAACCCAAACCACCATAATTTAAAGAAAACTTCTTGAGCTGGTGTTTCCTGTGAAATCTCAATAGCAGAAGTGTGTCTTCTGGGTGCTTTGATGCATTTCAGGTTCATTTTGGGGCTCTGTAATTCATGGCAGCTGGTTCTCTGATTATTTTATATTAAGGACCAACTTCCAGTAACATCAGTGGGAGCAGGATTTCAGCTCTAAAGCTATTATTAACTAATGCAGCACAACAATGCCTGGCTTTCGTTCTGTTTTGTTTTCTCCCAGGGTCGGAACGTGTGTGTATCCCATTAACTCTGTCCTCACTGCTCTCAAGATGTTCCGCACAAATGATTTTATTTTTTTTGTAAGAAAATATATTTTACTAGGCAGTTTTATGAGAACTGACAAAATGCCTCGTAAATAACCCAGCAGGAAATATGGGGTAAATAAAATTTTTACAACTTCATCATAAACCTGAGAAGTCTTTGGTTCCTTTTCGAATGGAATGAGCAAGGTATTTCATTAAAAGAAAAGACATGCTCTCTAAAGCCCAACAATTATAGACACAATGCCTTTTTAACCTGCAATTCAGTCAAACAGGTTTGGTGGCAGTGGAAAATGTTAAAGGCCCTGTTTTGACAGTTTGGGTCATGCTCCCCACAGATCAATTTGTGCTGTAGGTTCCCTACACAGCAGAGCTGAACTGGTGTGTGCCTGACCTGTCCCCAAAGCATCCAGGACCTCTAAGGAAACACCTACCTGGGAGAACCTGCTCAGGACAGGCTGGGGCTTTCTGCTGCCTTTGTAGATCTCTGAGTGTGGGGCTGTGCCTGAAGCCCTATGTGCAAAGGGAATACGAACAAATAGGGTCCTCAGGTCTCCAGCACAAGCCTGAAATGCAGTGATTTGGTCAAAGACCAAGAGTCTGAAATAGAAATGCTTGGAACAAGCCTCAGTCCCTGAACTTTGTGTGAAGGGGGAATTCAGCTCTCAGGAGGAGGATCTTTGACATGTGATGTTTTGACAGGGTGGGAAGACAGGAGGGGGTGTCACTCTTAAGTTCTTTTCACTTGTAAAAACTCATCTTGACATCCATGACTGTTTTCTTCTTACAGTGAAACAGAAATTGGGCAAAATACAACCTGTTCCTGGGTGCATAAAAGGTAGGGAAATTACCTCCCAAAAGAAGTGATAAGGTGCCATTGTAGGCCTGCATGGTGTGATGAAATACCAGATGAGGTGATCTCTAGTGAAGGCCTTTGCCATTTCTCATGCCTCTTGTTTTCTGATCCCCACCCTATTTGTGCCTCCAGCCCAGCTAAAAAGTTGAGAGCAATCCTGGAAAGGCTGGATTTCACAGAAGCATTGGAGATGTTGAGATACCCTTGTTATCTTCCCTGAATTGAGAGCAGAGCACAGCTGACACCACCACCCAGGTCTCACCTTGCTGGAACCACAGGCTGGTACTCCACAGCCATGGTCCCCACCTCTCCTCTGGGCCATTCTTGCATAAAGCCCACCACTCAGGGTGGTATGGGCCCTACCTTCCCTTGGAGGCACTGCTGCATTCCCTGCCTTCCCTCCCAGTCCCTCCCTGCTAGATAGCCCTTCCCCACCTACTCACCAGATTGCCTGGGTCCTCAGGACATCTACAGCAACTTCCTACAGCATTGTCATGTCAGGAAAACATCTAAAGCCTTTGCAGCTAAAATGCCATGTAAACAAAAAGGTAAGTTCACCCCACCCACACTCCAGAGCTCTTGTGATATTGTTTTTTTTAAGGGCCACCAGCCACACTTTGGGAACAGGACACCTACAGGAGAGCTGGTCCCTGCACCAATACAGTCCTGCAGCCTGATCCTCCACAATGCCCCAGCTGGCTTCCAGGCCAAGTCAGGGTGTCCCTGGGAGATTGCCTCTATAGGGGCTCCAGTGTCTGGCATGTTGTCTGGAAAGCCCTGTGCAGAGAGACAACCACCACAGCCCTTTCCCTGAAGGAAATTCCATCTTGGCCCTGAGCAGCACGGTGGTATGGCAGAGCACAGCCCTGGCAGAGCAGGCTGGGCTGGTGCTGGGCTCTGCCCTCCCCCAGCAGTGGCTGACAGCATGTCAAAGGAAATTGGCTTTTCAGAGGGACACACTGCTTTAGTGAGAGCCCATATGTTCCTGAGTTATCTCTTCTGAATTCCCTTTATTATCCCAATGCCTCTGTCACCACCCCCCTGCCTATACCCTCTCCTCAGGCCTCCATCGTGATGCCGAGGTTAAATAAAATATCATTTCCTTCTAATTTAGCCTTTGTCTCTGGCAATCAAAATGCCCTTCAGGCCCCTGAGGATTCAACCTTCCAGGTCAGGGTAGGACATGGGAAACCCCTTCCCAGGCATTTCACTGTAGATAATGTGGCTGATTCATGAGATCATTCAAAGTGCTGCCTTCTGCTGTGGCTGCTGCTTTTGGTGCTTGGGCTCTACCTCCCTTTCCCTCCCCACAACACCACCTCTCCTGGCCAGATTTTGCAAACCATCTCCTGGGGAAACTAAGAGCCACAGGAGGAGAAGGAAAATAACAGCAGGTTAGATCTACTGCAGCAAATTCTCTGTGCACCAGAGGAAAAAAGCTGTGTGAGTCCAGAGAGCAAGAGAACTCTGTCCCTGCTCTAGGAGAGGCTGAGCCAGGGAAGCAGCAGTACTTTGCAGTTCTGCCACTCCTGTTCAAAGCCTGGAGTGCCAGAGTGGACAGAAGAAGTGGGAGGACTCATGTTGTGATACTGCTGGGCAGATATAGCAAGAGATAGGGGAACATAGCAAATCTGCCTCCAGAAACATCACCCGTGTGTTATTTGTTAGGTTGAGGGTGAAATACAAAGCAGCAGCATATATTTTTGATTTTTATAAAATCCAGTATCCTATTCAGCATCTTTGTGGAGACTCCTCTAACATAACAGCCAACAAAGGTAATGCTGGTAAAAGAACCAATGGTGTAAAGGGAAAACCTATAAAGGACAGTATACAATTTATAATGAAGTGTTGTTATTTTAACCTTTCCTTCCTTGTTCAGTTTTATGTATTTGAGTTGAAAGTGCAGAGGCAGCAAGAGATAGAGAGCATTAACTTCACCCTGTAACATGCAACACAGGTGAAAAGGGGGGAAGGCTGATTTGTTTTTGTCATTCATGTGGTCTCCAAGGTAAGAAGGATGTGTGTGGAAGGAAAGCCTCTAGTGCTGATGTCCCACACATTTTTTTCTGGCTGTGTTTGTCCATTTCTGACATGGTTGAGTGTGTAAATGTGTGGCTGGGGAACAGATGATTATCATGTGTTCTAGGACTTGGCTCCAGGTATCTCTTCACTGTCTACTCTCTACAGGAGATGCAGTAGGGATGCAGGAAAAGGTAAGCACTGAGTAAAGGACAAGGTATGGGTTGTTTGTGTGCATCCATGGTTATCCATGGATTAAGAACCCTGTATCATTGGTGGAGCTGTAGGGAATTAATTCACAGGACCCTTTCAGAAACAGAATCAATCTGTCTGTCTATCTAAGTATCGATCTATCTATCTATCTATCTATCTATCTATCTATCTGTCCATCCATCCTTCCATCTTAAAGCAGCAGCCTCTTAAACATCTATTTAAAACATTTCAAAAAGCCAAGCTGGCAAGACGTGAAAATCAGAGGGAGACAGCAGGGTGGGGAAAGCGCCTGAGAGCCGGGAATAGAGGACAAATGGTCCCCACCCCTGCAATGGTCCCAGCCCCCATTCTCACCCTGCTAGCATCCCTCCCGTTGGTAAACAGAGACAGACAGGCAGGTTTTCACCTTGTGTCCTCAGACAAAGGAGCTGGCCCTTTGTTTCACTGTGTGACTCCCTGGCAGATGCCTGAGGGGTCTTGTTCGAGGAAAGGCTCCAGTATGCAAAACGCACCCACAGGCAGACCGGAGAGGGGTGGGGTTCCTCCTGAGAAGGACCTGGTCGAAACATTTTTTGTCTCCTGATGGTTCTGTTTTGACTTTGAGAAGACATAAGTAGTCTATAGTTTTACTAACTGAGCCTTTTGTTTTATTAGAAACTGAGAGGGAAACCTGGCACCTGGAGCCAAACTTCAGTTCTGAAGGGGGAGAAAGCCAAAATCCTGACGTCAGAAATGTGTGCATATTTCAAATATTTAAAATTCTTGCACAAAATTTCTTAGGAGGTGAAAATCTGGCCCATAAATCAATTCAATGTAAGCTTTGCAAAGTCCTAGTATTTGCCAATCCTTGCTTTCAACCCCAGGGGATCTACTGGTTTTTATTCTTGCTGCTTTCAGTGGAAGTGAGAGGCAGACAGAGGAAATAGCCAAGCCAAGGAACAAGACTTGATGAGAAGCCCAGTTAGTTGGTCAGGTAGTCTATCACTCAATGGTGTGTTTTACCAGGTCTTCTGCCAAGGCCATTGCACCACATGTGTGGCCTAAGCTGGATGTATGTTCTTTCTCCAGCCTCCTACAAAACACAAAACACCAGGCTGTGGCAATTACATCTCAGAAAATATATTGATTTCTTGTAGGAAGTGTCAGGCACTGCATGGGGAGATTCATTTCCATACCCAGTTGTACTGTGGTGGCAGCTCAGATCTGCCCCTGTGGATGGCAGTCTCTAGGTTGAAACCAGTCACCATCAATGGACCTGCTATTTGGAGATCCTGGACTGGCTGGTAACAGGAAGATGCCCACAGTGCTGTTGGCATGATTTGTCCCCTTGTTTCATTATTTTCCTTCCCTATTCTGACCTATTATTAACAGACCCACCTTCTACCTAGTGTTTCTGTTTCCCCTGATATATTTGTAAAAGGCCTCTTATTCTCCTTAATCCCTTTGGCTATAATTAACTCATTCTGCATTTTTGCTGCCCTTATCTTTTCCCTGCAAGCCTTAACTGACTGAATATTCTTGTTTGGTTGCCTCCCTGTTTTCCATTTCTACTAAAGGTTTTCTTTTTAATCCTCAGATCTCCAAGCAGGCTTATTTCTTGCATTTTTTTTCTTCTTTATTTACTCTTCTTTTCCTCTCCCACCTTGCTGTGTAAGGTAGACCCCATCTACCTTACACACATCTCAGGATGTGTAGGTCTCAGGACTGACTCACATGGCACATTACTTGCTCCGTTCCTTAATTCACTTCCACTCATTCACCTTTTTGCTTTGGCACTATGCAATTTTTTTTTTTTTTTTTTTTTTTTTGCAATGCAGAATTTGCCCTTCCTTCTTGGGAGGCTCCTACCTTCTTAGACAGTTCCTTTCTTTTACCCAAATTATTCTACAGAAAACATGCCAAGTAAAAAATTATTTCTTTTTCAGAAAATATTATTTATGCAGGGTTTATTTTTGACCCGGAAAACCAGAAGGGCTGAATGTGGACTGAGAGCTCTCCAGCACTCTGTGGCTGTGGATCGGGGTGGTCAAAGCCCACGAGGGATGGTGCAGACCTGTTCACCACCGCTGTGCTGATACAGCCTGTCCTGCCTGCTCCTCTAGGGTGCACAAGGAGGGGTTTGGGCCACCCTCTCATTCCTCAGCACACTGGTACCACCTCCCTCAGGAGCAAGCACAGTGAGAGGATGATTTCACTGCTAACAAAGAGATATAAACAGAAGTGCAATCTCCAGCCATGCTTTTCCTCTCCCTCCCAAGGACACCTGAAGGAGAGGCCAGCAGGCCATGCAGGCACACCGTGTAATGGATGCAGTGAGTGGGGATGAACAGCATTCTTTTGTTCCTCCTATTGTGGAAGCAGTGGCTACAGCCGACATCCTGCTCCACTCTATGCTCAGTCCTGCCCACGGCCATGCCCACAGCCAGTCTTGTTGGCCTTGGTCCTGTCATCACTCTTAACAAAGCCCATGGCCACTTTTTTGCCCTTTACTTTCCTCCAGTTTCAGGCTTTCCTGCTCTAGCACTGTGGTTCAGCAAGGTAGAATGGGGAAGGGAAGGAGGAAGAAGTTTGAGGCGTTGCTTTACAAAAAAAAGGAAAAAAAAAGTGAAAAGGCAGTTCTCCTGTGCCTGAGCACGTTGGTGGTTTTGCCACTTCTGTTGCCTGATCCACCTTTTCAGACACATGAGGGAACTTCTGAGAACTGCCCTGGGCCGGCCTGGAGAGCTCTTGAAGCTGAGCCCAGGCCAGGGGAGACAGGAGCCCAGAGCAGGGGAGACACGAGCCCAGAGCAGGGGAGACTCGAGCCCAGAGCAGGGGTGACAGGAGCCAGGCCAGGGGAGACTCAAGCCCAGGCCAGGGGAGACTCGAGCCCAGGCCAGGGGAGACACGAGCCCAGGCCAGGGGAGACAGGAGTCCAGAGCAGGGGAGACAGGAGCCAGGCCAAGGGAGACTCAAGCCCAGGCCAGGGGAGACTCGAGCCCAGGCCAGGGGAGACACGAGCCCAGGCCAGGGGAGACAGGAGCCCAGAGCAGGGGAGACACAAGCCCAGAGCAAGGGAAGATTTGAGCCCAGGGCAGAGGAGACTCCAGCCCAGGGCAGAGGAGACTCCAGCTCAGGGCAGGGGAGACACAAGTCCAGGCCAGGGGAGACTCGAGCCCAGGCCAGGGGAGACTCGAGGTGCCCGGCACGCCGGGAGCGGAGCAGCGAGGCCAGGCTGCTCCCAAACACACACTCACGCATGCACACCTACCAGCCTCCTTCCACAAAAGAGGCTTCTTTCATTTCCTGTGAGAGGAGGAGGTGGGAGAGAGGGAACTTGAAGGCTGCAAATTCCTCAGCCACATATCTCGCCTCCCTCTCCTTTCCTATGCTGCCTGCCAGCTCCACGTTCAGGATCTGCAGCTCCTGCTTCCCATACAAATAGGCAAGGCTGAACAACTGTGCTTTTAAGCCTTGTGAGACATTCTGTTGCTTTGGGGGGTGTTTTCTTATCACAGCATTTGTGTGCTTTGCCTATCAGAGCCACCTCAAGGCTGCTCTAACTCCAGAGGGCCAAGTTGCTGGGTAGCTGGTTTGGAGCACAGGCATGCCTTGTGCTGTGTTTTAAGCATTTTTTTCCACCTGAGCTGCCCCCTTCTTGCCCCCAGCCAGCCAAGGAAGCTTGTCTTCATGCATATTGACAATTACCTTGTGCTGGAGCAATGCTTTTCCAAACCTTCAGCTCTATACCTGCCATTTCAAAGGGATATTGTTGTCAAGCGCCCAGCTTGTCACAAAACTGTGAGCTGGAGACACTAAAGCAGCAGGTGGTACCCAGGTGTGTAGGGCTAATCCTTAGCTTTTCTAAGACAGGGTTCCTTTTCCCTCATGAGTAACTAGGACAAACACAGGAGAGGCAGAGGGTGTTTCTGTTTCAGTCATTTGGCACTTGCAGGCTTTTCCTTATTTTTTACGAGGTAGACTGTACTGCTTCTCCTGTGCCAGGGACAGACATTAGTAGTGATGGGTGAGATCGTATTCTCCCCAGAGCTGTGGCAAAGGAGCTCACACCAGCCACCCCAGGGCTGCTGTGGCTGTGAGGAGGTGGAGGTTCTTTGCCCGTTCAGAGCATCCTGATGCTGTGCTGTGACTAAATTAGAGCTAGGGCTGATGCAGGAGGGAGTCCAGCTGCCTCTTCTGTTTCTTTGCCTGATCCTGGAGGCATAAATGAGTGGTATCAATCAGAAACAATGCCTGAAAGTCAAGTAGATTTGGTGTTCATCTAAATAGGGGAAATCCTGTGCACTGAGATTTCAGGACCTGGTGGCTGGAGTGCAAAATGCATGGAGAGAAAGCGCACTTCTGCAGAACATTTCCTAAGACATCCAAGGACTCTCTGAAACCCACAAAGCCTGCCCTAAAACCACAGCTGCAACAAAAGAGGAAGAGTCCACAGCAGAACTGGGAGCATATTAAACCTTGCAAAATCGGTCTCTTTCTGTGGTGGGAAGCATGTGTATAAATACATACACACATACACACGGAAAGAGAGCTGTACTGCTCAGCATCGGAGTAAAAGTGAAGGCAGGAGGTAGGAATGCTGAGCAGGGGTGGTGATTTCAGGCAGGGCTGCATCAAGTGCAGTGGCCTGAGCTGGTGGCTTCACAAGGAGAATGACCAGTCTTCCCAGGACCTAGTGCAGTGGATTTAAAGGATTCTAGGTGGTTTGCTAGCCACACAGGTAAATTCAGCAAAGATGTAAATGGGGGAGTGAACCATCAGAAAGAGATAACAAGGATGAGGGTGCAGATGAAAAGATGTCCAAATGGTGCAGAGTGCATAGGGCAAAAGGAGTGTGATTTCCAAGTGACACTAAAGAAGAACATAGGAAAAAAAAGTAAAAAGACAGTGTTAAAGAGCTAGCTGTCTAACATTCCAGTACCACCTCTGTTCTTGTCCTGACACCACTGAGTGCAGTTGCTGTTGAGTTCCAAGTTGTGCAGGCTCCTATGAAGGCAGTGTTCCAAGCTGACCCCAGTGACATTGCCCAAGGTGGCTGCTTTCCTGGGAGTCGAGTCAGGAGCTCAGGGTTAACTCTGTGATGCAGGACCTTTGCTGGGCAGGTGTGTGTTCTTCCTGAACAGCTTTGCTGGAGCTGGAATGACTCTGCCAACAGGGATCTTCACAAAGAAAGGAAATTCACGAAGCCTGTGCTTGAACACATTGTCTATAAGAGCTGTTGCTTCATCTGGACAAGCCTCTGGGCCCATATTTTGGGAATGTGCCTATGGTATGCTTTGCAGTCAGAGCTGCATATTTTGCCTGCTGCATGTATTCAGCTGCAAGTTTCCATTCTTGGCATGTGACCATGTCCAAGGCCTGCACTAACACAGATTCATGGATTGCCACAACACTACATGATGTAGAAAAATCGTGCCTTAACTAAGCAGGCATAGATTGTAGGGGTCTGAGTTAAGCAGGTGTGGAGCCTGTTCTAAATCTCAGGAGTCTGTAGCTGCTGGGCACAGTGGACTTTCCTCCTGGAGGACTCTAGAAAGCACAGAAGAAGGAAATGCACTGGAGATCTTTGCTGCTACCTCACTTCTTCTGAGCACAAGGTCAGCAGAAAAACAGCTACTCCATGTCTGGACTGCAAGCAGACATGCTCCACTGGGCAACCCACAGCCCTGATTCCGTGACCACCTCATCCAGACCAGGGATGTGGTTGGAACTCCCTGACCTCCTTCAGCCTGCACACCCAATCTTTCTTTCCAGGAGGTGAGATCAGAGCTGCTGTAAACCTCAAGATGGAAGGTCCAAGGAGTGGCTGAGACCAGGGGTTACAGCAGTGTTGATATCTCAGGATTATCCATGTCTTGCCTTCCACTGGAACAAAATTCACTTTCATATCCCTCAAAGTCAGTTTGCTGTGGAATTAATGGAGAAAGAGAGTAAAGCAAGAAGATAATGCAGTGGGGGAGCATTTCTTTGCATCTTTCCTGGGTAGAGGCATCATCCCCGTTCCCATCACTTGCAGGACCAGCTGTGATTTCTCGCAATGCAATGCCAGACACAGCCATCACTCTCTGGATTCCTTTCCCTTTCATTGTCCCTCTGGAGAACAGGACTCTTGTTAAAAACCCTGCAAGTATCATTGAGAGCCAGCTCTATTATTCCCTAGCCAGTGAAGCAAGACAGGCATACTCTCCCACAACCTAGGGATGCCCCTCTGATCTATTACCAATGGGGCTATCTTTAATGGGATCAGAGCCTGCCCTTTTTCACATCCCACAGGGACAACACCTGCCCACCAGAGAACAAAGAAGAAACCTGTTGTGATGGGAAAAAAGACACAGTTCTCTCCAGAGAGGCAGCAAAGCTGTTTGATTAAGAGCATCTTTCCCCCAGCCAGCTGGTTTGCTAGCAAAACAACCAACTAGACTTCATCTTTATGCAAGAGAGAAAATCTCTGTGGAGCAAATGCCATGAGTTCCATTTTCTTCACCTATATAAACCACAGGAAATCTGGGGAAATCTTTGCAGAAAAAGACTGTAGGAGCAAGCGGGAAAATATTTCTGCCTGAACCCAATATTTAAAAAATATTTTAAAGGGTAATTTCAGTGCAGCATTTGAAATTCTGCAGTAAAGACATCTATCTAGAAGCTTCATCTCTAGCTTGTCTTCCTCAAAAGACACAACAGTTACCATTACTGTACATTTTCTCTGTAGCCCCTGCCTTTTCAAGGGTGCAGCATCCCAGTCAGGCAGGTCCAATGTGTTTTCTTCATCAATGTCCTCTGGAGGCTGTCCCATGTCTGCACATCTGCCCTTTATCTGTAGCACTCCAGTCCTGGGGCAAGAAATCAGGACAGGACCAAGCAACCCCCATCTCCTTGACAGTGGTGCCAAACTCCAAACCAAACCACGCCTTTTTTTTCTCTGCCTGTTTCTCTAATTGGAGACCAGGCCTCATTTCTAGTGTTTATCCCATAAGCTGCCCAGAGGAAAACTGGCATGGGAGCACAGGTGCAGGTTCCAAGGAGGTCAGAAGAAGGTTGCCTATGACACAGGGGCCTTTGTGGTACCATGGTTCATTAGCCCAGTCCAGAGTTGGAGTGAAAGGACTCAGGCATGCTTGGGTGTGTTTGTGCATCCTAGTTTCTTTGGCAGTTTGGTGACTCTTGGAGAAGTGTAATTGTGAGCAAAGTTTTATTCCAGTGGATGCAGCACGTAGCAAGAAGTTCACCTTCAGTTAGAGAGGATCTTAATATGACCTTCCGTAAAAAAAGGGGCATTGTTTTGAGTTTTTAAACAGCTGCTGTGTTCCACCCCACTAATGGTTGCAATTCAGGAGTGAATAATATAAGCTCAGATAAACACCCGGTAAAATAATTGGGATCTTTCCTGGCGGGGGGAAGCAGGCAAGTTACTCAACAAAAAGAAATTATTATTCTCACTGCGTAGGAAATGAAGTGTTCTCCTTTTCATCACCAAGTGGGCTGTCACACAAAATCTCTCCCCGCCCTTGTGGAAGCAGCCCAATGCCATTTGCAGTGCTCTCTTGCCACCTTCACTCTCATAGGAAGCCAGAGACTGTTTTAGTTAGGACTCATGTATCTTCTCTGTTTTCCCTTCCGACCTTTGTCTGCTTCTCCATCCCATCCCCGGCCTTCTTAAAAATAACCCTTTCAGCTGCCCTTCTACTGTTCTGTAGGGGAGCAAACACCATCTCCTTTCTTGAGGCAGCCGCGACATGACGGCGAGAAAAGTTTCCCCCCGGCTCCCTCCTGCCAAGCTCCGTGTGTCCACTCGGTACACGCTGTGTCTGCCGGGCTGGGCAGGACTGCAAAGCGCCGGGCCTTGGGTCTTGGCCTCCATCGGATGAACAATTTCCCGTTGAAGGTTACTCACTTCCTGTTTTCCGTATTTAGACAATCTGGGCCTATTGGGAGCTTTGATTTTTTTGTAAACTTCAGCTGTTTTAAACGTTAAGTCGCGGGAGACTGAGGTAAGGGGAAGGAGGGGGAAAGGCCTGGAGACAAATTAGGGTTATTTAATCCCAGGACCGTGTTCTCTCTGCAGTGTTCTAGTGACCATTAGAGCATGTGAAAGGAAGGTCAGGGCTGACAGCATGGGAGATGGCGAGAGGGCTGCTTCACAATGGGCCGGGGCTGGAGGCGCTGCGTGCGGCTCTGCGTGTGCGTGGGGCTCTCCGTGAGGCTGTGTGGTCAGCACTTGGAATCAGCCGGGGATGCACTCCAGTGACTAATGTCTCCAGTGTGTCATCTGTGCCACAAACAGCTGCATGGAGGTGGTAAGAGCAGTGCAGCAGCTCCACAGCAGGGGCAGGGAGGAGCTTCTAACCTAGAGAGTGCTGTGCCCTTTCCCTGTGCCTATCAGTACACACCACATTCTGACATTTGTTAGAACTTGCCCTGAAGTTTGCTAGGCTGGAGCAAGTTAACACTTGTGTGTAGCTGATAGGGCAGGTCATGTCTTCTTTATGCCTGCTTTGCAAGGGTAAACTGAGGCACAGAGCGCTGTAATTTCGCTTGTTATCAGAAAGTGAGTGTGTGAGGGAATGGGGTGAGTCCTGGCACCAGTCAGGCAGTGGTCTGCCTCCAGAGTGTGCTTTTTCATCAAGACCATATTTCCTGTGCTGCTGGGAGTAATGCTTGGAAAGAAGAAAATAGTGTGCAGTCCAGAGTGCCTGTGGGCTCAAAGGTTATGTGAACAATTTTGATCTGTTCCTTTTTTGTTCATCTAGTTCTCTTCTATCTATGATTGACTCTCAACATAGGGTGGTTTTACTTCCAAATGTTTCAAGGATCCACAAAAAAGAAAATAAAAATAAAATAAAATAATGGATGGGCAGAATTAAAACAGGAGATAGTAAAATAATCTGTATATTACAGCAAAATCCAATAGGGATTGCCTTGAGATCACGCTAGCAGTATAAGAGCCACCAGAATGCCAATGTGGGCAAGTGGGAGTGAACTAAAGAACCAGAGGCAAAAAATTACAACCAAATAGACAACAAAATATCCCAGGTAAAGAAATCTGCCACGTACTCTCTGCCTGAGAGAGAGCAGGCAGGAGCTGAATCAAGAGCCAGAGGAAACGAAAAGTTTTGGGGACGACTTTGGTGAAGCAGGTGTCAGAAGAAACAAGGGTCTCTATTCACACTCTGGCATTGATAGGCCCAACTCCAAATGATTTACACAGGCTCTTGACCCTCCTGAGCCAGAGTCAACTTTCCCCCAAATAACTCCCTGCAGCCCAGAGTGCAGAACCACAGACAGAGGAGCATGCAGGATGCAGGCAAGTGGCTGTTTTCTGCCTGGTGCTGCTGTATAGGCTGGGTGAACGTTATACTTCCCTGATTCAGGTTTTTATAGACCAAACAGTAGCAGTTCCCTCCCTCGGTGGTATGTCAAAGCCTTTCCCTGAAGGAGGAGTTAATTCACTATTGTCTTTCTACCTTCTGCAAGTTTTCTCTGCTGTATCTCTCACCCCGCAACTGCATTTTGTTCAGATGCGCTTTCAGTGCTCAGAAATGCAACTTAGCTCTTACTGCAAATGGAGGGCAGTTCTGCAGTGTCTCCCATGAGTTTCCTCTGATGAGGGTACAAGGGTCCTAGACCTCCCAGCAGCACCTTGGTGCAATGTGAGCCCTGGATTTAGGACAAGCTCTGGATCTGGCAGGGACACATCAGGCTGAGCCACCAGGGCTGACTGCAAAGCTGGCACCACAGAGAATTGCACCCAAAGCTGTTGAAGCAAATGGTGTCTCTGAATTGGCACCAGCCAGCTGCCCTGGTGCTGAGGTTTGATCTGTTAGACCCGGAGCAGCCTGGTTTGCACTCATATCACCATGCTTAAAGAACAGTCACTCTCACTCAGAAATGTTTACTTGCAAGGACCAGATGGCCCAGGGAATTGGGCTCAACAAAGCATTTTACTTCTAGGTCATGCATTCTAATCCAGTCCAGGTTGGTGATAAATGAGCCTACTCACCTGATAGCCACTTTTGGCTTAGTTTTTGATTGTTTTTCAGGTTAATTTCCAAGGGGAGATGCCTCACCACAAAATGTCCCTCTCTGCCCTGCCACAGTTGGTCTTGATTTGACTGTCTCTGTGGAGAAGCCAAGGATCAAATGCTCCATGGCGCCAGACTGTTTTCTTTTGCAGCCTGCAGGTAAGGGGAAGTTGTCCTATTTCTGGCTGTGTCACGCCTGCTCTGCGGATGGGCAGGAGCTCCGTTTGTAAATCTGCTGCCCCAACCCCCTCCACCAAAGTGAAATGAATTTTTTAAAAAATGGGAAAATGCTTAATTGCAGTTGACATATAGGCACTCTCAGCTATGAACTTTACATGCAATCACAGATAACAGCAACAAAATTAATGCCTGCTTCCCACTTGTCCTTCTATAAGCAATAAACGTTTGGCAAGTCAGTAAATAACAAAATTCTCATGTGGCCATCTACAGGTCACCAGGATACTTAAGAAGTTTGCGTTAATTATACCATGTTTGCCATCAAAGAGGGGATATTAACCCTTTCAAGCTGTTGCAGGAAAGCAGTGGAGCCATTTGAAAGTAAGTAAATAAAATCTTGTCACTAAAAGTGCAACATTTGCAAAATTATAATAAAAAGAGGGATGTTTGAAGCAAAAACCTCAGCAGACATCATGGAAAATACAGTACCTTTTCAGCTTCCCTTTTATTTATTTTGTATTTTGACATCAAACACTCCCTGTAACCTAATCTTCTTGGCTTTTGATGTGGCCGTGGAGACATGACAATTAAGCACCGCTTAAAACAATAATGCCAACAACAGGAACCAAAGGCAAGTAATGTCAGGGTTCCCCCCTCACAAAAATCCTGTCCCCCAGTGTTTGGTGGCAGTGAAAGGACTATAAATCCCAATTTGTTGCCTTGATATCTGCTCTGTGCTTACACTTTACGTTGAACTTTACACACTTGCTCCATTTCCATTCCCTGCTGTTTGTTTTTCTTCTGCTATGCGAAATGTCTGGAGACAAACACAATACACACATTGCAGAGAGATGGTTTGATCTTTCACAGATTAGTGCCACCTGACAAACATGGGATTATTTATTATCTGTGTTGCAGGAACTGCTGAAGCCCCCGCTCAGAGAAGCACGCTCCTCCGGGCGCTGGGGGATGCACCACCCCTCCTGACGGCCTGATGGATTATGGCCCCAGTTCTGTCAGTGCATCCAACCAAACCAGCAAAGAGGCAGAGAGGCAGCCCCCAGGTAAGCCACCATCACAACCTGAATGGGATGTGTACTGTGCAACCAAAGCAAACAGCTTGATTATTCCAAATTTTAAAGAGATATTGCTAGTTCTCATTTCTCAGCTACTCAAAGATGGAGGGAGACAGGCTGATTTTAGTTATAACCCCATTTTAAACCTGTCTGAAAAAAAGAACACATTTCTTTTTAAATGAAGCTTGCACAGTGTGCTATAAACTGCCTCTTTTTTTCCTTTTTTTTTTTTTTTAATGGGTGTTTGCACTAAGCCTTGCTGAACAAGTTAGAGAGATGATTAACTCGTCTGAAATGATGCAGGAAGGCCTCGTCCCAGTTGTGTGTTCTTCCTTCAGCACATGGAAAGCTGCTGCAGCTCCGTGGTATTCACAAGTAGGGCTTGCAACCAGGGCTGGGCAGGAGGCTGCAGGGGGAAAGGCAAGCACTGCTCCAAAGGGCTGGAATTCTCACACACACACACACAGAGGATAAAGGAACCCAGGTCATTTTTTCCCTTAATGAGTAGAGTTTTCCACAAGGGGTCAAAGGAAGAAACCCAAAAACTAGCAGTTTTCTTGAAAATATTGTTGCAGCAGCAGCAGCAGCAGCAATGCCCACCCCTACACATGGGTGACTTTGCAAGACTTTGCTTCACTCTGTAAGGCCCCAAGGGGTTCCTTGTGTGGGTCAAACTCCACTGTGTGACAAAAGCAGCTGCAGTTTTGGTGTCATGGAAGATCTGTTTGGTAAGCCCTTTTCTCCATCCTCACATGCCAGTCCATGTGCACACCTCCCTGCACTCAGGGCTGCAGCCCTGCTCCCAGGGCAGCTCCAGGCTGGCCATCCCCCCTTGCTCCCTTCACGCCACTGATAATGACAAATGGCAAGAAACAGGTTTCCAGGTGGAGAGTGCTCCTTTGGAGAACTTTCCCTGGTCTCATACAGGTCCTGCCTTGAAATCCATTAGGCAGCTGGTCTCTTTTCTATGTTTACAATGCTTTTAAAATGTGTTTTTAATGTAAAGGTATTTCTCCAAACACTTTAATAAAACACACAAAAAAAAAAATCAAGAGAAATCACAGTTCATCATCTCTAATGTGGCTGCTCCCTCAAAATTTAAACTAGTTTAGAAACTGAGGCACACTGAACTGCTTGACCTCATCACTCCAAAACAACACTGGAGAATGAGCTTTTGTACCTATGCTTCCAACACTAAATCATTCTTTAACTACCTTATTTTGTCCTACCCTGTTAGGGTTTCAAAATATCATAGCCTGCTCTGCATAAAGTATAAGCTAATAATTCGGCTGGCAACAATGGTGATAATTTTTCCTCTCTCCCAACTAAAAGCAGCTTTTATGACATGAAGCAGGGCACAGGTAGTTTCACAAAAAAGGTATTTATTATTCTTAGCAATATTCACCTTGAAGGAATATGAGGAAAGCATACACTTTTTACAGACAATATATAAACATGTTGTACATAATTAACAATAATTTAGTTCACTAATCCAAAAATAAGCAAAATAAAAATTAAAATAAAAACAGAAAATACTGAAGAATTTTTTT
Organism: Onychostruthus taczanowskii; assembly: GCF_017590055.1. Classification (NCBI taxonomy): domain Eukaryota; kingdom Metazoa; phylum Chordata; class Aves; order Passeriformes; family Passeridae; genus Onychostruthus; species Onychostruthus taczanowskii. The sequence goes on from NW_024506993.1 coordinate 11,615,139, forward strand.
TATGCTGATACAAGTACAAAATAATTTAAATCTCAACTGCTGTTGTCTATGCTGCAGTGACTGACAATATATTGCACTTTGTCAACTGTATCAGTAATCCCTGTCTTTCACCCACACCCCTTCCCCTCTGCCCAAATCCTACAGAAATTTGAGTTGGGTACAAATAATGTACAACTGTACCATTGTAAAAGGTAAAAAGTAAAAAGGACCTAATTTTTTACCTCAGTAGATTAAAAATTCTTATGATTTCTCCCAACCAATTTAGTTTCCCATTTATTTCCACTTCTTTACAAAGTGCACCTATATGCCTACGCAGACCAAAAAAAAGAGGAAAGCAGGATTTTCATGGCTGCTTGGTTCTTAATTATAAAATACTACATTTTAGTAGGCTTAAAAATTACAGGCTTAAAAAAATTTACATACATCCTTTTTTTGTTTCATTCTGTTTTTTTCTTTAAAGCAGGACTTTTGCAGTAAAGATACAATTTGGCTTGATCCAAAAAAAAAAAAAAAAACAAAAAGGAAAAAGAAAAACCCAACAACAAAATAGTTAAAATTTAAAAAAATAAAATAAAAAGCTTTTCACAGAGTTAAGCTTACGTGGTTTACATTATCAAACCCCTCTGTTCATTGGGGCATTTTCATCAGAAGTATACCTAAATATGTACACCTTATGTTATACTGGAGCTTGTGTTCACGAGAGGCATCAGATCATAACAATCAATAGAATACACTTCACATTGGCAATAGCTTTGTATTCGGTCATTTACGTACAATATGGTTTCATAATGGGAGATTGAATTTTTTTTTTTGTTCTTTTCTTGTTTTCATATAAAATCCGCTACGGAAAACAGACGTTCCCCTTAGAACGATGCTTTCCCTCAGCTGTCTCTGTGTCTGGGATTTGATGGATGTGTGAAGCTCAAACTGATTGTCTCTCTTTTTCCCCTCTCCAGTGATCTCAGCCTCATTTCTGCCCTTCCTCCCGGTGGACTCCACCGGGGCTGGGTGCCTGAGACAGCAGGCGCTGGCTGCATGTGCATGTGGTGCCCACACTGCCCAAAGTTTACCCAAGCAGCTAATCTGCATTTTTAAGCGACAGCTGCCAACACAACAGAACAAAATGCTTCAACCTCCAAAGTCTGCGAGCAGGATGGGTTTTGTGCCCCATTATAGCTTTGGCTGTGTTAGAACTTCTACGGGCATTTACCAAAATTGTGTTGCAGCTATCCACCCCTTGCTAGTGCAGGATTGCCTTCCCCAGAGTTTTTTCCCAACAGTTTTTCTGACCTAGGTTGTCTGGTTTGAGGAACAATAGGGTAGTTGGGAGAGGGGCTCTTTTTAAAAATAAATCTTTCATGTTTGGAAGAATGAAGGAATTGTGTCAAAATAATCACCATCTTGGGTATATTAAAATCCCGTATTACAGCTACATTTTTGCTTTGTTCCTCGCCCTCGCAATCTTTTCCCCCTTCCTAGTAACTTTGGTATGGAAGATAGATGGAGCTAATCCAAGAGGGCTGTTGAGTACATTTCCCCTCTCCTTGTTTTGAAGGCAGCTTTTCTTACAGGGTAGCAATTGCAAATGACAGCACAAAAACATGCAATCAGAGGGGGTTGAGGCTTTTTGTGGAAAACAAAATAAATATGACTTTGTGTGTGATTTTAAAACTTATGGTTTAATAAAGATGCCCTTTTCTTTCTCTTGGTTTTTTTTTTTTCTACTTTTCTTTTTTTGGCTTTTTTTCTTCTTTTTTTTTCCCTTATCCCAAACAAAGTCCGCAATAGAAATCCAGCATGTCTGGCTTCCAGTGAGCCAATTCCATCCTGGGAGGCTGCTTATATCTCTTTACAATATTCACAGTAATAACAAAGAGAGAAAGGAAAACCAGTTCCGAGCCTTCTCTTTCAGCTTCTGCCATCTTTTGCTTCCTGCTGGACCATTAAGTATCGAACAGGTGAGTTCTTTTTTCTTATACCTGAGGGGGCAAAGTGCATTACAGGCACCACTACACATTTCTGCAGAAGACCCATCATTTGCAAGGTTTTAGTCCAGCATTAAAAGTTAACCACATGGGAGCAAAGGTCTCCTTTTGCCATCCCTACATACTCCTCTTGGCAGAACATTGTCTTACTTGGTGTCACCTTAGGCAAAGTCCCATGTTCGTAATATCTGGATGGGTCTCTTGGTCATCAGGTTTTATCCCATGGCTGTAACCATGCTGGATGGGTGTGGGTGTCCAAATGAGATGCTGGAAGATGGGTGGATGGGGGTAGGCGTTGGTAGGATGTGTCCAGAGTGGCTGAAAGGGGGCAAATGCCCCATGGGTGCCATGTGACTGGCAAGGGCAGCAGCGCTGAAGGGAGACGACTTCTCCTGCATGCACTTGGACAGTTCCTCAAAACACTCAGAGCCTTTCTTGCTTTTCTTTGATTTGTTGGACATTTTCCTATTCCTGGTCTGAATTCCTTCCTTTTTCATGGTCAGAGGCCTGTTCACCTGCAAGAAATGAGAAAATCAGGCTCCTGCAGACAAAATGACTTTATTGTGCAAAAATGAAAATATTTGGACAGCCCCCATGTGTTTTTCCTGGATGGAGACCTTTTTCTGGCCAAAAAAAATGGTGTTTCTCTCTGCAGAACTTGTTTATATTGATTTGTTTAATAAAACCACACACACAAAAAACCCCTAGACATGAAAAACAAATTGAACTGAATTTGGCAGCTGATGACTCTCTTTCCCGTAGGCTTACCCTCAGTTCTCATTAATTTCCTAATAGAAGATCAAACTAGGAGGCACACGCTGACCCAAATTCAGTCCTGAGACATGAGCAATCTTGTACCAGTAACCTCTGTTACCTACAGTGTAAATAATGATCCAACATACCAAGTGTTCCTGCTTAGGATTAATTTCTTAAAAAAAAATTTAAATAATACAACAAAGCCTTAGATACAATTATTTTTTTAGAAGTCAAAATGAAGATAGCCCATCACGATTAATTTCTGCACAGAGCCCATTCCAAATGGCCTCTTTTTCTGGATGGAAACAGCACACAAAACCCACTTAGTTAAAACCAAGTGTGGCAGCTCTGTTTTGCCTGGTTTGCCCAAGCTAGAAGCCAAGCTAATACATTGTAATGTCACTGAACTTAGCATCACTATGCTGACAAAGAACGGCTGTCACTTCCCAGGGGAACCTTAGAGACGGGGAAGGAATAAAACAACAACCAAACCCCTGAAACCAATAAAAGCCTAGTGTACACCATGCAGTTAAGACATCAATCCACACTAGGCAAGCAGCGACACATGAGATGAGTAAATACTCACATTGTGCAATTTATAGTAGAGTCCACAGGCATTACAAACTGGGTCCCCGTTTGCATTACGTCGCCATAAGGTCGTGGTGGTTGTCTGGCAGTTGGCACAACAAGTCCCTGCTCTCCTGGCCGCTGACTAACCAAAAGAAAAAGAAAATTAAAATGTATCACCAGGTGGAGGGAGATCATGAGAAAGGTCAAATTGGACTCAGTATTTAGTTTGGGGAGAACTTGTTACTGAAGAGCATCAGGGCTGGAGGAAAGCTGCTGTCAGTTTTAAGTTTTATGGACGTTATGTTTTTGTTTAAATTCAAATATTCTCCTATGCAAACTTTCAAGCCCCACGGCACTCTGTGTGCAACGGAAGTAAGGAGAGAAACAATGAATCTTTGATTCCACAAACAAAAATTTTAGAGGGGGGAAAAGTAATCTTGACTTTTTCAGATTTTCCCTTTTCACGATTCTAAAAATGCATCATTAAAATGCGTTTGCCTTTTTCTTTTTCTTTGATGATAAATATAGTCTGTGATAAGGATGGGACTGGATTTTGAAAACATCTTTAAGAATGTGATTTTTACCCCTACTCTGGCCCTTAAAAGGTGGACACAAAAGAAAATGAACCGCATTGCTTAGCTGGGTGCAGTATTTATCAGAGCCATCACTGACAATTCAGTTTGCATTTACAAGTGAAAGGGAGAAAACAAAACCGGCTCCAACTTTCTTTAAATATTTAGCAAACCAAATTTCATGCCTTGCAGCAATGATTCCGCTGACCCCCGTCTGCCGCCTCTGTCCCTACTTAGTTCCTTGGCTGACAAGCCCTCAAACAACTGTCTTAAAATTAAACAAAACCGCCAAAAAATCCACCACCCTTTCATAAAACTATTGTTCTGCTGAAACCAAGGTGAGGGGAAAGAAAAAAGCCCAAACATTCACCCACCTCCCAAAACAAGAACAGGAAAAGTAGAGCTGCAGGCGCCTGATTCCTGGACGGGCCCTTGTCTAGCAGACCCCACCATAAAGCGTCCTTTGTGCATGGACAGTGACGTATAAAGTGTTATGGACAGACTACTGCACCCCGTATTTTGGGAAATTATTTTGTATTAGAAACCTTCAGCCCTGCCTCTAGACGTGGTCAAAACACCAAGTCCATTTTGTGCTACTGAATTAATAAGGAGGATTCGGTATTTCCTTAAATTGGAGTTTACTTCCCAAAGCGTATCAATCGCGGTCGTTCCCTGGGGGCCTTGCTCCCTGAATATTTCTGCAATTAGCCATGGAGAGCCATGGGGTGAAGCCCAGCAAAGCTCACAGCAATGCACAGGGCATCTCCGTGAGCAGAGCCAGTCCCAGGGCAGTGGATTCCCAGAGAACTCGGTGCTTCCCTGCCCGCCAGCCCGGTGGGGAGCTGGCACCGCGGGAAGCACAGCTCGGCCTGCTCACCAAAGAGGGGCACAGGGCTCTGTTCTCACTTGCTCATGATTTATGCCATGGCCCCCTGTAACTGTCCCAAAGCTGATGGACAGTTCAGCAGCTTTAGGCAAGAATCAGGCCCTCGGAGACTCATATATTTCGGTGCCTTACTCGCCTGTGAGAACAGGCCAAAGACAGAAAGAGGGGGTACCCCCTACTGCAAATGCACTCATGCAACCCAAACACAATTAATGCCAGACGTCCAAATGCTGACATTATTAATACGATCACTTTGTTATTGCATGGCAGATGAACAAACTCCCAAAGATGGCCACCTCCTCTCCCCCGCAAACAAGCAAACTACAGTGGAAAAAGGGGCAATAAACAAAGTTGTAAATCAATTAAAGCTAAACATTTAAACAGCTAAACACTAAAAGAAAACCTTTCTAGTGCCCCCCAAACCCTGCACAGTGAGCTAAGTATAACAGTCTCCCAATACACTGGAAGGTGGAGATCTATGTTTGCATATTTGAGATGGCTTACTGATACTCAAAACTCCGCTGCTTAACTCTATGGCCTGTCCCATTCAGTCTGGAAAGCACTTGAGCTTGAGAGACGATAATGTTACACTGTTGTCTTAACATTTTTCTATATGTCAGTCACTTTAGAAGGCAAGTCATTAAGAAGCTTACATAGCTGAAATTCTGACTCAGGGCAGAAATCTTCTATATCCCATCTCAGTGTTAGAACAGTAATGCAAATTTTCTGCTCTCTAAACCTCATTGATATTTGCCCACGAATAGCTAGGAGACTTAGGCACCATAAATCACAAAGCTCCAAAAAATATATTTATTATTCTTAGCATTTTACGCATTATTTGCGGAGTAGAGTGTATTAGAAATTTCAAAACAGCAAGCATGACTGGCAAGGCTTGCCTATAGAAACTCTCTAAAGCTTTTAGAGTCAGGAAACAGATACACAAAGTTTCATTATCTTTAACGTACAGATATCCGGATAGGAAACTACTACCAGGAGCTTAGAAAGGACTTTTTTTTTTTTTTTTTTAATCAGTCAAATGAAAATACAAAGTATAGGTGACTCCATGGAAAAATAATAGGATTTTTTTTTAACAGTAGGGGATTGTCTGGGGAGGGAACCAATATTAATATTGCCAGAGAATATAAGAGTGAAAATTACTTCATGGCTTTTATACAAATAATTTTTAAGTAGGGAGCAGTAGCTTTGACTCATCTGATTTGTTTTGCTTTTCTGGAGCTGGAACTTTTTTTTAGTACACGGTGGAGGACATTCATGCTCATAACCCTTTCGCTCCCAGTGTGTGCCCAAACCGTCCCAAGAGGCCAAGTAAATGAGGAATTAAATTAAAAGCTGTCATCTGAGGACAAACGGGGAGAAGGACACACGATATCCCGCATGCATTGTGAGCGGCAGGGATGCCTGGGACAGGGCGGGCTCGGTGGTCCCGCCGGGATGGGGGCGGAGGGGGAGATGTGCCCCGAGGCACGGCAGTGACCTCGCCGTGACTGACCCCCGTACAGTGCAGCTCGGCTCCACGCAGGGGCTGAGCAGAGATGAGGCACGACTGATCGTGCCTGTGTGTGGTCCCGCTGCCTGATTTATCCCCAAACCCAGGAGAAATAAAGACACCTACCAGCCTTCGCTTGGGTTTAATGAGAGGTCGGTTTTGGCCGTTCATTTTGTGGTAGAGCCCGCAGGCGTTGCACAGGTAATGCCCGGTGCCGTCTCTTCTCCAGAGAGGGGTGGCGGTGGCTCCACAGTTCACACACTCTCTGCCTTCTAAATGGAAACACGAAGAAAACAGATTCCTTTCTTTAAAAACAAATTCACAAAATCTTTTTGCATCGCCCTTTAGGCATTTTTCAGAAGTCAAAACAGTGTGTTAATTCTGTTAATTAAGCACAACCAGGCAGCAGTGACATCTACAGCACAGGCAGCAAGGAGCTCAGTTTTCAAGAGCTCCCAGGCTCCAGTGAGTATTTTATGTCATGATAGGGAATAGGCAGCACTCTCTGCGAAGTGAGAAAGAGTGACACTCTTATTGTGTCAGATGGAAGTTATCGTTTCAGCGAGAACTCCCTCAGTCTTCACTGGGCACCGCTCCCCTCCCGGATCTATTGCACTCCGGTGGTGAAATCCTGTGTTCCCCTGCCCAGAAACACCCTGCACGTGCACACAAACACTCACACCTGCAAACACACAACGCGTTAGAGAGAGAGTCAGATGAAGAGGTTTTCTAGAAATAAATCTAAGCAAAAAGACCTCCAATTCTGCGCTTTCTTTTTTGTTGCAAATGCTACAGGTTGAGAAAGTAGAGCTGAGCAGACTGGGAATGGATATAAAACTAGGAATGGATACAAAATGCCAGAGTCTCAGTCATGATTTTTGTTCTAAAGGCATAAAAATGCTGTTAATGCTGTTCTTTGAGAAAGTTCAGTTTCACTGGACATTACTGTAAAAAACAGCTTGAGTGCTTTTCTGTTTCTGTGATTTTTCAACAGTCCAGTTTGGATTTGGTAGGGAGCAGTTTACCTTCATTATTAGTTTTAGTACAATGTGGTAAACATAGCATTGTAGAAAGGCTGCATTAAATAAAACACAACATGTAACTCCAAGATATCTGTTTCTGCATCAGAAAGCTTCCTGCTAAAAGTTCATTTGCCTTGGATGGTTTGAGGGCAGGTCTGCTTAATATAGAAATCTCTCTTAATACCGTTTATGCAAATCCTACAGTATTTAACTGGAAAGGAAATTCTTTTTGCTAATAACTGAAGCAGGCCATGTTGAGTTCAGCGGGGTTTGTGCCTGCCTTAATCTAGGGAGTGGGAAGCTTTTAAACAACACAGTCTGGAGAGAGAAATGAGGGGAGCTCTGCGGCACTGCATTTGTAGCTCTTGTCCCTCCTAGGGCAGGAAGCTGCAGGAGTCGTCCTGTCGTGAGTCTTAGTTTTCCTACAAAAACACTGAGTGGTCACGAACTTTCCCCAGTTCCTTACACTGGGAGCTCCCTTACAGAGGGGAGAAAAAAAAAAAAAAAAAAAAAAAAAAAGGCAACAGTAAAACAAAAGAAAAAAGGTCCTTGTTTTCCCCCATGTAAAAATCAGCAGCAGCTACGGGACAAAAAATTTTAAAAAGCTACTCAGGATCCTTTCTGTTCTTTAGAGACCTGGATCTTGAGCCAGATTCTAGACTCAGGAGGTTTGGGCTACCCATTGCCTGTAGCTTCTCTTCAATGCACTAAAAATGCATACACATAGTGGCAACTGCCTGGAAATAACAGCAGAGAAAGAATGTATTTTCCCCTTCCGAGGAATCATTTGAAACAGTACTGATGAGCTTGTAAAATAGCTGGTATTTTTGTTGCAAAACTCATAAGAGATCACATTTCTAAATTATTGTCTACTTAAATAAAAACATGTAGTGTATTCATAAGCAAATATGTTCAATGGAACACATATGCAACTGCCTATAGGGCCATTTATTTTTAAAGTCCTGTCTAAATTAAGCCCCAGCATATTGCAGTTTATTTCCTTCCATTGGTGAGAATATTAAACCAAGAAAGTCAGTAGAATTACATTAATTGTCATAATTTGTGTCTAGCTGTATAACTACTGTGATTTCAAAGTGAGGCCAAAACTGTTCATCGCCTAATTTACGGATTTAGGACTCCACTTTTAGAAGAAACGCAAGGAAGGGTGAACATGGGAAAGGTCTGCAGGCAGTTGTTTGGAAGCAGAGATATGTCTGATTCAGGGTAAAAAAAAAAAAAAAAACAAAAAAAAAAAAAAAAAAAAAAAACGGCGAGGGGAGTCTTTTCTAGTTAAAGTTAGGCTGGAGTAAGTTAGCAGTGACTGGACACCTTAGTCTTTTGCACTGGTATGTAAACTATATTTGAACTCTTGCTCTTGTAAAACGCGAAGGGAAAAAGGCCCTTTGCGATCTGAAAGAGACAGGCCAGGGAAGTTTCGCTTTCATCTTGCGCTGGGGCTTTGGGTGGTGTTAATGGAGAGACGTGGAAATTACGGAGGGAGAAATACCTATCCCTGGAAAGCCCCCATGTGTCATCCATGGGCCTTTGCCTGACTTGAGGGAGCAGGGTCGCGCATGAGCCCCTCGGGAGCCTGAGGCCTGCTTTTCTCCGATGAAAAGGGTTCGGGTTTCTTTCTCCGTATAAATCCCTCTTTGTACAACGCGGTCTGCTGGCTCAGACTGCCCTGGTCCCGTGCCCCGCGGCCCGTTCGAGCGCCCTGTGGCCAGTGCCGGGGTGCCTTGGCACCCACAGGAGCCCAGTCCAAGCTCCATCTCCTACTTTTAAAAACCCAGAAAAGCAGAACCAAGCAGTCACCTGTCCCTCTGTCCCGGAGAGGGCCAACACAAGCACCCAGCCTCGCAGCAGCCCGCACGCTCACCCCAACAGCCGGCGCAACCACCCGCACAAAGCCCCGGGAGCGCGGCCCTTCCAGGCGGGACACGGCGGGATGGCCACGGGGTGCGACACTTACCCGAGCAGGACCTGGCCTTGCTCCGCGGCTTGGGGGTGAAGCTGGACGCGGGCCCCCCCAGAAAGCTGCCCGGGTGGAAGAGGCTGCTGCTGTAGTCGTGGGCTGCCGGCACGTAGGAGGGGTAGGTGGGGATGGGGTGGTGGGTAGAGGGCTGGGCCCCCATGCTGGTGAGGCTGCTTCTGAGCGGGCTGGCGCTCTCCATCTTCATCCCCTCCGACAGCGACACTTGGTACTTGATGCTGTCTTTGTCCTCCTGCCGAGCCCCGGCGGAGGAAGAAGGGGAGGCGGCGCTGGTGGAGTTGGGGTCTGGGGACACTTCCTTGGGAGGGGTCGGGGGGAAGCCGAAGAGGTGGGAGCCGGAGTGCGAGGCCGGGGTGAGCGAAGACACGGAGGCGGTGCTGGAGGTGCTGCTGCCCGGGTACACCGAGATGGCCCCAGGCGCTCCTGCCGCCGAGGGGTGAAGGGGTGTCTTGGTGAAGGGGCTGACGGTCCAGGGGTTGTGGTGATGGGCAGACAGTGCCGCCTTGCTGCTGTCCAGCCAAGGGATCCCGGGGCTGTGGATAAGATGAGGCCGGCACATTTGACTCCCGGTCAGGCGGGCTGTAGAAACACAAGAGCGTTTGGGGTCAGCGTGGGGCGGCTTAGCCCGGAGCGGCTGGGGAAAACCCCAGCTCCCCGTGGTTGGGCAGCTCCTCGGTCTGCAGGCAGCCGGGAGACAGGCGGCCACGGGAGAGACTTCAAAACCCAGGGAAGAGCAGCCAGGCTGGTGCAGCATCCCCTTCCCCCTATCCTATCTGAGGGACGTACCGGCCAGAAGGAGCAAGGGGAGCAGGAGGGGCACTCAGGCAAGCCTTTTCCTCACACGCTATTCCTAGGAAAATGGAGCAAACCCCTTTCTGCTCTATCTTTCTGAGCTGCCGTAATGCTCTCTCTCTTCGGCTCCTAAGAACACCCCCAAATAAAATCCATCGCCGGTTTGAATCGGTTTGTATTTTGCATCCGGGAAGTAGCCGTGTCTGAGAAGTTTTAGCCCGTGCGCACAGTTTCCCCTTCCTCTCTCACCTCCTCCCTTTCTTTCCCTCCCCTCCGCTAGCCCTTGGTTATCCCTAGGGTTAAAATCCACCCGTGCCTGCCTGTCTATCCTGTTTTCGATCTGCTGCTCCCCGGCTCCGACACACCGAAGTTTCACTCGGTGAAACTTCTCACCCCCGCGCAGGACAGGACACCCGGAGGGGCCGGAGCGCTGCCGAGACGGCCGGGAAGGGGCCGGGGTGCTGATTTACCGTGCGCCTGGCTGTAGGAGACCCTGGCCCGGGCATGGGCGGAATTGGCGTAGTAAGGGTTGCCCTGGGAGTCCAGGTGGTTGAAGAAGACGTCGACTTCATCCGGAGGTAGGAGCTGCGCTGGTTCCATGTAGTTGTGAGGCAGCCCGGGGTGGTGGCTGTCGGGGTGCTGCCCGTTGAGCACGGCGTGGTGGGCCATCCAGCGAGGCTGATCCGTGGCCACCTCCATGGCCTCGGGCCTCCCCTTTCACCCACCCCCGGGCCGGGAGCGAGCGGCGCTCGGTGGGGGCGGGGAGTGCTGCTCGGGGGGTCGCTTTTGACGCTGCCTGGTGGGTTTTAAGATATTGGGGTGGCTTTTCTTAGAAAGAAAACCGCCGGGTGACCGGAGCGCGCCCTCTGAGGCGTGGGAGAGGACTCCAGAAGTCAGCGTGTCCCTCTGTCAACAGGCGGGTAGCGGAGGCAGGTCCGGGGAAGCGCCAGGGCAGCACCTGTAGGGAGAGACAGGAGGCTTTAACAGCTCGGCAGCCGTGGGTGCGCTGCTCGCCGGGCCGGCTCCCGGCCGGCTTCTTTTCCCAGAGGTACATGGAAGGGGAGGGGGAAGCAGAGCCCCTCCTCCCTTCCAAAAATATCCTGTCCCCAAACTCCTTGCCTTGCTCTCTCCCTGCTCATTGCCCCACAAAATAAACAGAGATGCATTTCAAACTCTTAACTAAAAACAAAAAGGAAAAAAGGAGGGAAAAAAAAAAAAGGAAAAAAGGGAAAAAAGGAAATAGTTTCGTTCTCTCTCTCTCTCTCTCTCCCCCCCCCCCCCCCCCCGCTAGAAACGTCAATAGGAGTTTTTCCAGCTGGCTTCAAAAGCGGGGTAAAAAAGGAAGAACGGCAGAACTAATATAGCGTAGTTCTAGTAAGAACTCCAACTGACACAAAAGGAAAAGGAGGGGGAGAAATAGGGAGAGGGGAGAGAAGAAGAGTGGAGAGAAGGGTGTTTAGAGAAGGCAGCGAGTGCGCCCTGGCAGTGGCGCGGCGCCCCCCCCGCGCCCCACACTTACCCGGCGCGGGAGGCTGGGTGGCGATGAATGCCGGCGTGGAGGATGAGAGTGCGGCAGAGAGGGGGAGAACGGAGGGGGAATGAAAAAAGCGAAGAGGGAGAGGAGGGGGGAAAGGCAGAACGAGCGCGGGAAGAGCAGAGGAGGCTGGATGGAGAGTGTTACTCAGATGGCAAAGCCGCTGCTCTGGCCGACTCGGTCCCATCCCCGCGCATCCTATATGAGCGCTGGCGCCAGCTGGCCGCGGCGCCGCAGACGGGCCGGGGTGCGCAGGGCCGGCGGCCGGGCCAGCCAATCCCGCCGCCCCACACCGCCCCCAACCGCACCCCCGGCCCCAAACGGAGCCGGCCCGGGGGGGGGGGGGCGCGGCAGACCCCCCCCCTCCGCC